>NC_056732.1:1757549978-1757628021 GCF_019279795.1 Protopterus annectens | reverse complement strand
ATAATGTTAATAAAAAAAATACACCAAAAGGGAAAAATTTAAAAAAAAAAAGAAAAAAAAAGGTTAAAAAACTTACAATGAGCATAGTAATGGTATGAATAAAATATAAAATGCTGTATAAATACTGCATTAAATACATATGCATATGCATAAAATGTAATATAATAAAAGTAACAATAAAAATAACAATAACAATAAAAACTGTCAATGTTGAAGGCGTCTAGCTTTCAAGAATGGAATCAAAGAGGTGGTACCATTGAGGCCTGAGTACCTTTCTGCATTAAGCTTCCAGTGTCCATTTCCCTGTTCCTACTGGCTCTCTGTAACATTTATTTTTCTATGTCTCCGCCTCTCAGATTTCTATATATGTGTTGCCAAGACAAAGAATTTTGAAGGCATGAGAAGAAGTCTGGTGGCCATACCTGTTGCAACATGGTTGGCAAGGAGTGCATTTGTTTAGCTTACTGTTCACTAACACATATCATGGATATGTTCTAAAATTCTGTCTTTTAAAAAAACCTATTGGTTTTGCCAGCGTAGATCGTAGGCAAGAGTTATCATTGCTAGCAAAAACAAAAGTAAAAAAATCGTGACATCATCCGTAGGTCTTGCAATTTGAATAAGTGTTGGAATATAGTTTAAAATGTCTGGCTCAATTCGGATGAATGTATATGTTTTTTCTAGCAATATGGGCATGCAGCGGCTACAATTAAGTGATTCAAGGTGCATTAAAAAGGTACCCTCTCACGGGGTGGAAATACGGTGGAAGCACTAGTGTTGCCTGGTTCATACTGCAAACGATACTGCATTTAAGTGACCTATTATTCCTAAAGCTTTTCAAAAGCGTGGAGTATTGGCAAGTGTGGCATTAAGGTTAGGGACACTCTTTGTAACAGATGCCAATGTCTCCTAATAACATCAGTGTGTATTACATTGTGTTACTAACTGCAAATTGAGAACACAACTCTGGAAATCATTACTAGTCGGGAATGACATTGTTGTCAACAAGGAATCATTCCTTCCTAGCAGAGAAAATAAGGGGGCTCATATCTGGTATATGTCTCATTTGGCAAGAAGCATTGGAAATAGTCTTATCAATATCAGTATCATGATAACCCCTTTCCAGAAAATCAGATTTTTAAACTGTTAAGTGTACAATCACTACATCCTCATCTTTATCATGTAGTCTTAATGTCCTAAAGACTTGGCCATTTTAAGTACATTCTCCTAGGTATGTGTCTAGGTGCATGCTGGATTTATGTAAAGTTGTATTCTTTCTGGTCGGTGGGTTTAAAAATTAAACCCAGTACTATTTCACTGATTCAAAAATAGACCTAGTAATGTGTACATCAAGAAGAAGGTGATGCCATTGTACAGAGATCTGGTGAGAAAATCTCAAAATCCGGTGGTGGTGTGTGGGTATTGTAGAGAATGAGTAAGAATAAAATCAGACCATTTGCCTTTCCACTTAACATGAAGACATCATCAAGCAAAATGTACATACCATAGTACTTTAGTCCTAAAAAGGAGTTCTTATCAGATGAGAATGTTAGCTTCTAACTCCCAACCGAGAACTGAGGTTGGCGTGGTTATATAGCTGTTATACAGGGAGTCCCCATAGCTATGCCAACCTTCTGTAAATAAAACTGTTCTTGGAACGTAACAATGTTATTTTCCAAGATGATTTCTAGTAAACTGCAAATCTGATAAGGCATGATACCTACTGTGCTTAAATGTAAATAATTAAGGGATGTGATGGAAACAGCTTGCCTTTTTAATTTTATGTCATTTAACCTGGAGTAAGTCACTATGGAACTTATCCTTAATTAGACATGATACCTACAGTGCTTAAATGTAAATAATTATGGGATATTAAGGAAACTTCTTGCCTTTTTAACTGTATGTCACTAAAAATGGAGAGAGTCACTACGTAACTTATCTTTAATGAGACATGATACCTACATTCCTTAAATGTTGATAATTATGGTATGTCAAGGAAACAGTTTGCCTTTTTAATTTTATGTAATTAAAAATGGAGAGAGTCACTACAGAATTTTCACTTAATAAGACATGATACATACAGTGCTTAAATGTAAATAATTATGGGATGTTAAGGAAATAGCTTCCCTTTTTAAATTTATGTCACTAAACATGGAGAGAGTCACTACAGAACTTATCCTTAATGAGACATGATACCCACAGTGCTTAAATGTAAATAATTATGAGATGTTAAGTAAAAATCATTCCTTTTTCATTTTATTTCATTAAACATGGAAAGGGTCACTATGGAACTTATCCTTAATGAGACAAGATAACTATAGTGCTTAAATGTAAATAATTATGGAATGTTAAGTAAACAGCTTGCTTTTTTATTTTATCTCATTAAACGTGAAGAGAGTCACTACTGAACTTATCCATAATGAGACATGATACCTACAATGCTTAATGTAAATAATTATTGAATGTTAATGAAACAGCTTGCCTTTTTAATTTTATGTCATTAAACATGCAGAGAGGCACTACGGAACTTATCCTTAATGAGACATGATACCTACAGTGCTATAATGTAAATAATTATGGGATGTTAAGGAAACAGCTTGTCTTTTTAATTTTATGTCATTAAACATAGAGAGAGTTCTACGGAACTTATCTTTAATTAAACATGATACCTACTGTGCTTAAATGTAAATAATTATGGGATGTTAAACAAACAGCTTGCTTTTTTAATTTTATCTCATTAAAGATGAACAGAGTCACTATGGAACTCATCGTTAATGAGACGTGATACCTACAGTGCATAAATGTAAATAATTATGGGATGTTAGGGAAACAGCTTGCCTTTTTTACTTTATGTCAAAAAACATGGAGAGAGACACTATGGAACTTACCCTTAATGAGACATGATACCTACTTTGCTTAAATGTAAATAATTATGGGATGTTAAGGAAACAGTTGCCTTTTTAATTTTATGTCATTCAACATGGTGAGAGTCACTACGGAACTTATTCTTACTTAGACATGATACCTACAGTGCTTAAATGTAAATGATTATGGGATGTTAGGGAAAAGCTTGCCTTTTTAATTTTATGTCATTAAACATGGAGAGAGTCACTCCAGAACTTATCCTTAATGAGATATGATACCTACAGTGCTTAAATGTAAATAGTTATGGGATGTTAAGGAAACAGCTTGCATTTTAAATTTTATGTCATTAAATTTGGACAGAGTCACTACGGAACTTGTCCTTAATGAGACATGATACCTATATTGCTTAAATGTAAATAACTTTGGGAAGTTAAGGAGCAACTTTCCTTTTTTATTACATGTCATTAAACATGGAGAGAGTCACTATGGAACTTATCCTTAATGAGACACAATACCTATATTTCTTAAATGTAATTAATTATGGGATGTCAAGGAAACAGTTTGCCTTTTAAACTTTATGTCATTAAACATCGAATGACTCACTACTGAACTTATCTTTAATAAGACATGATACCTACAGTGCTTAAATATAAATAATTATGGGATGTTGAGAAAACAGCTTGGCTTTTTAATAGCAGTGACTCTTTCCATGTTTAATGGCATAAAATTAAAAAGGCAAGCTCTATCTTTAACATCCCATAATTAGTTGTCTTTAAGCACTGTGGTTATTGTATCTCATTAAGGATAAGTTCCGTAGTGACTCTTTCCATGTTTTTTGAAATACACTTAAAAAGGCAAGCTTTTTCCTTAACTTCCCATAATTATTTAGCTTTAAGCACTGTAGGTATCGTGGCTCATTAAGCATAAATTCTGTAGTGATTCTGTCCATGTTTAATGACATAAAATTAACTGCATGGTTAACTGTACAGTTTGTCCCTGTATCCAGCTAAAGCTGAGTCCAGTAACCGGGGGAGTATAGCAAACCAATTATATTCCTTTTATATGTGTCTACCCCTTAAGAAAATTAAGTACCTCATACAAAACTACAAAAAAACCTCCTAGAATAACTTGTCTGGACTCTTCTGCATGGGTGGTATGTAAAACCTAATAATTATCCCTATTTATGAAATCCACTGTTCTTTGATTTTAATAAGGACCCACACCCATGCAAATTTAGCTAAGACCCAGCACCAAGCTTCTGCAGGAATATTGATACCCCCAATGATCTGAACTAAATGGTGACCACTGTCAAAACAGTTGGAGCTGTGGTCAGCCCCAGAACTTATGAGATTCTTCTGAACTTACACAGCCCTTACATAAACTGAATTGAGAGTCCTACTTACCTACCTTTCTTTGCAGGGTCCAGTAACTACTATAAAAAAAATAGAGTTGGTAAATACGGAGTCTTGGGGCAGATGAAACTGTAGAGGAGCTGAATTTAATGTTGGACCTGTATTGAAGAGATGGAACCCACAAACCAAATAAGGTACACCTACTAAACCTAGAGCACTTGATAAAAGTTTTCACTCTTACTCACAATCACTGGCTAATGTACAATGTATGTACTGTACCTGTGATCTATGTATGTATCCTACCTATGTTCCTAATTTCAGCTGTACAGAACAAATCTATTAATTACCTTTATTTTTAAATTCATATTTTCTTGCTTGTTCTCTCCACTGTAACTGTTGATGTGCTGCATACCACTCTAAAAACATGTATATTGTAATTTGTGTGTGTACTGATCATGTCTTAATATCTAAATGTATCGGTAATTTTTCTATGTGGAGCTTTTCTCCCCGGGCCTCTGCTGAAAAAGGGCCTTTTTGGCTCAGTCAGACACCCCCAGTTAACAAATGTAGAATAAAATAACAATGAAAAAATAAAATGTGGTTTTGCACTAGACTAATAGTATCTGTTTACAGGCAAGAGGTAAAAACCTATACCAATACTTTGAGCTACCTTAGGGCATCACACCCTGAGAGTAGTCCATACCTGTATTAAATGGGGATATATCCAACGATGGGAGGCCCTGTTTAGTAACTAATGAGGAATGTATCACTGCATGTCTTGACTGAAACTACTTCTATTTATCTGAGTTGTAAAGGTCTAATTCTGATTACAAGTGCTCACAACACATCAGGCAGAATACTGCCCCTACCCTTTAGACTAACTGGGATGCTCATATTATACCCTTCCTTATCCAGTCTCCCCAACATAACCTTTAATATGCAATATTCAGCTCTTGGTGACCTCATAAAGTCAGTTCTGTTCCCCATATATTTAGTGGAGACCTGCCAATGTACACTTTCCTCAAACACTTAAAAGTTTTCCAGGGTAAACCAAGGCTTACATCAGAATGGCAGGCTCTTGCTGTACCATTCTACAGCTTTACTGGAAGTTAAATCCATTAAAGCCCCCTTGGTAACCATCCACACTAGCTTCCAACCTGGACCTGGTGATACACCTGTGCATTACTGAACAGTAAATACCTTCTCCATCCTACCCAAATCAAGGGAGATGCACTCCTCTGCCATCTACAGGGATCTGAAGAGCGCACCAATTAACAAAAATAATTCCCCCCATTGCACACAAACTGATCAGTCTCTTAGTTTTCAGCAGTTATTTGCAGGTGGGGGAGTTGGTATATGCTTCATGACATAATATATCTTTGGAGAAAACTTTATTTTAACCACAGAAATCCTACTCCAACAGCTTAAGTACAAATTCCTCCAGATATGGACATGCAGTAATAGGTCATCCATCAGGAGACAAAGATTTAACCTAAGCATCTTACAGGGATTTGCATGCAAAACAATATACAAATTCCTCATTTCTGCTGCTGACTTTCTAAATGGTGATGGCCACTCAGACATTTTAGGTATGCAGGTCTATGGGTTAGTATAATATTAGAATGTGGTCAAAAGTATGATGCACTCAAAGACAGCATGGAGTAATTTTCAGCTACAGTTCACTAAAATGCTGTATTTGGTGTTTAGGATGGTGGTCTAATGGTTAAAGTGTTTGCCTTACAAATACAAGGTACAGAGTTTGAGTCTCAAAAGGGGTAATTGACTAAGTGTAAAATGGCTCACAAGGGCAGTTAGCTTAGTACTAATCTATGAACCTATATATACACTTTAATTAACCTGTTGAATATTAGAATGGAAAATAGACTATTGATAGGCAATATTCTCCTAGATCTTTAATGTGGACCATCAACTGCTAATTTAACATCAGGGACAAATGGTTATTAATGGTTAAGATTTATTATTATTTATTTATTTACTGACATTTGTTGACCGGAAAAGTCCACATTTTCAGTGGAAGCCTGGGGAGAAAAGCTTCACTTATAGATCAAAATTTTTATAGAAAGATAATATTTACAATAATAAAACAGTGTACAAAAATTGTTAAACAATTTCCTAGTGATTAGTAATATACAGAGTAGAAAGTTTTATATAATCTGGTTAGATATTAGTAGTACACATAGATTATTCTTAATGGCATTCATAGTATGGAGGGAAAAAGACAGTAGATTGTTTTATAATAAACAGTTTATTTATGCACTTCATTACATGGGAAGTTTAGGATTTAGCCTAATAGTAATTATAGAGACAAGATAATGAATGGCATACCTTAACTGATGTAGAAAAGTGAATAAAGTTCAGAGGATTTACTGATTATTACTTGAAATTGAAAAGAGTCATACTAGCCGGCAAAATCTTAGAATATGTTTATAGTGGTCTTTAGTTCTGCGGACAAGAACAGATTAGATTGTTAAGAAAGTGGCTTTTTAAGGTGAACTTGAAGGTTTTTATGGAATCAAGTTGTGTAATAGAGGGGGAAGGACATTCTATAATTTTGTTATGGAATGGGAGTACAAGCTTTGCCCAGCTCTCCTGATGGGTTTGGATACATTTAGAAGCTGTTTATTAGTAGACCAAAGAGGGGATGTAGGATTTTAGGATAGAATGAACTGAAGGACAGTTTTCTGGGTTGTACACTAGTTTATGAGCAAGAGTTAGTTGGGTGTGATGAAGGTAGTGGAGGAATTTAAATTATTTCAGTTTCTTAATGGCCTGGCAGTAGAGTCTGGTAGGCCAGAGGCAAATTTTGGGATTCTATAATAACATGATTGTAATTTGTTACTCAGAGATGTGTGTAGGTTGGTAAAGATGGGGAACCATAGAAGAAGGGAAGGGAGTAGAAGAGGATTTGCCAGTTTTATTTTTTTGGGTTTATTAATGTAGAGTTTATAGTCTGCCTAGTTTAAAATGTGTTTCTATTGTACTAAGAATATGTCATCCGAAGGATAGTTTGTCATCTATAGTAATGCCTAGTAATTTTGCTGGAGTTTATATCAGATGATCGATAGCTGAATATATCGAAGCGCATAACATCAAACTTGCAACCTCGAAACCGAAAACATCAAACATGGAAATAAAAAAAACACTAAACACCCAAAACAACACAAAAAACACTCTATGCAGGGGGGGGCAAGCCCCCCTGCACCCCCATCCCCCTACTTAAATATACCAACTCTGAGATCACACTACAGTGCAGTAAAGGGAAATCTTCCCTTCCAGCACTCTATGGCAATCTCCGCTTTCCATTTCGATGTTTTCCATTTTCAAGGTTGCAAGTTCAATGTTACGAGCTTTGAAATTGTCAGCTTTCGGTTTTGTGATATACACCCATTTTGCTGTCTTCATTATTTCAATTTTGGTGTTGTTTTGGGAGACAATTTTAAAGTCCTGTGGAGGTGGTTTAGATGAAAAGAGTAATAACTTAGATTTTCCTGGGATTTAGTAGTAGTTATGCTTCATTTACCCATGTTTCTATGGTAGGCACTTTGTGTTATTTTTAGGAAATCTGGGAAGTTGGTAGAGGAGGATATGATGGTAGAATCATCCACATATTGGATGAGTGAACTTTGAAGTGAGACTGTGAGGAGATTATTTATAAATACATTAAAAAGCAGAGGCCCAAGAATGGATCCTTGGAGAACTCCTGTCTTATTAACCAGATAACTAGATTGATTGTTTTACCATTTGCCAGATTGTTGTCTGTTGTTCAGGCAGTTGGCGAATCAGGTCAGGGTATGTTCAGATCACCTTAATCTTGCTAGTTGCTGGAGTAGTTTCATATGTGATACTGTGTCAATACCTTTTCATAGGTCTAATAAGACCACTGTTATCAATAGACCAGAGTCCAGAGCTTTGTTGACAGTATCAGTGAAAGAAAGTAAGGCTGCAGTAGTGCCTGTGCAAGATGTTGGGTAAGGGTGAGGATATTATTGTCATATATGTGTTTTAGTGTGTATACACTTTTTCAATGTTTTAGATAATGATGACAGAATGGAAATGGAGCAATAGTTAGTTAAATCATTAATATTTCCACCTTTATGCAATGGAGTTATGATAGATTTCTCCCAAATTCGGGGGGCTGTGGATTCGGAGATGGATCGGATAATTAGGATACTGAGGGGTTAGGCTATTGTATCAACACCAAGTTTCAAGTATTCAGAGGGGAGGTTTTCAGTGTATAGGGATCATGGTCTTAGTTTGTAGACAGATGGGCACTGGTTTTAGGAGAATATTGGAGTTACTGGGGTATTGTTAGTGGTTTCTTTGTGGAGTAAGGGATGTAAGCTGGGATTCTCATGAAATGGGTTTGAGATGCTTATCTTATTGTTGGAGGTTTATTTGTGATTGGTGGGGGGTTCTTTGAAAAGCTTTAGAATGCTGTCGATAAAGTGGAAGTTGAAAATGTGGGGTATGTGTTGTGGGTCTTTATTAGGGGATGGCGATGCATTTTGTGTGGTCCAAGGATTATGGAGAGAAGAGACTGATTTCCAGAATTTTTTTGGAGTTATTTCTTTGACTAGATAACTGTTGTGAAAAATATATATATTTTTAATTTTTAACTAATTTCTTGGCTTTGTTACAAAGTTGTTTGAAGTTAATTCAATTTGCTCAGTTTTTGTTTTGATGCCATTTTTTCCAGGCTCGGTCTCTGGAAAGAAGAATTTGTTTTGCTGGTTTTGTAAGCCAAGGAGCATGATTAAGTTTTGTTCTTTTGTACCAAATGGGAGCTTAAGTATTTAGGGTAGCAAGGAAGACCTTATTAAAATAGTTTACAATATCTTCTAAGGGTATTTTTTTAAACAAACATTAATTTTCAGATATAAGCAATCAATTACATAAAATGCTTTACATAAAATTCAACAATGAAAGAAGAGAAAACCAGAAACAAAAAACAAGTAAAGTATTTACAGAGGTGTCCACTTTATAAAATTACATTAAACCATAGGATATATAAAGTGACTTCATAAATAAACAGACTCTTTGTGCAATAAAACTTTTAACTTATACCACATATTATATGCAGACATATTTCTGATAGATCTTGATTTCATGGTCAACAATTTCAAGTAACAAACTTCAGTAATGATATTCTTAAATTCTGAGAAAGAGAGTGAAGTATTAGACTTCCAGTTTCTAGTTATAACATTTCTAGGAACAGTTAAAATAGACCAAACCAGGGGGTATTTAACTTTTTTACACAAGCAGGAACTGGTGCATTAAATAGAACCAAAGGTTTAGACAGGACAAAGTTATCTGAAAATGATGCCTGAAGAAAGTTGATTATGTTGTCCCAATAGACTTTAAGAATTATGCAGTCAAAAACATATGAGACCAGTCAGCCTTTGTTTCTATTTTACATCTCCAGCACATACTGTCTATCTTATTAATTTTCCCGATTATTTGAGGTGTCAAAAAAGACTTGTACATACATTTCCTGCAATCTCCATATAGGTGAGGAAGTAGTCAATTTGGATGATTCTAATATTTTCTTATCCTGATTATTAGGTGAATTATTATTAACTGACAATAAATAGTTCCAATAATTCTCTGGATAACTTTTTATTTCATTTCTAATTATTTTATATATTTGTAAAAGTTTGCCATTAATAGGAAATTTATGTTGTATAGATAGAGCCAAAAGAATGAATAATTTAGGGACAGCCACTTTTATACTAGATGACATTACATCTATTTTATTAAGTGTGAACTGTCTGCAGGCTTGTATTTCCAGCCATAGATTTTTACTTAAGTCATATTCAGCAATTAGTCTACACATATTTCAATTTGTCATTTGTCAGCAATTGAAACCAATAAGCTAAATTCTTATCCTTGAGTACCATAATTTTTTTGACATATTTCCTTGTGTAAAGGCAATAGGGAAAAGAAGGAAATTCCAGGCTTTATAGACTGGATTTTTTATAAATAAAGTTTCTAAAATTGTTCAGCATAAGTGACATGTAATGAGATGCATGTGTTTGAAAACTGTGTAGTGAGAAAATCATTTGGCAACACATTAGATTGATTGTTTAATATTAACATTTTGTGAGAATTAGATTTATTACATGGATTAAAAGACAGTCCCCCAGATTCACGAATCCTCCGTGTAAGATTTAATAAGTCTTACTCGGAGGCTAAAGTTGAATGGTATGATGTCAGAGTGCCATGAATATTCATGAGGGCACGCTGACTCAACTGTAACTCTTACACGGACCAAGTATAAAAGCAGGGGGTGTGTCCGACTGCCGAGCAGTCTAAATGCCCATGCCCCTGCAAGTGTAATAAAAGCAAAATGTCAACACACAAGAGCGAGGTCGCTCAAATGCACTTGCACCCAACACCACACTCCCTGACACTATAAACCCCCATCACAGCTATAAAAAGTAAAATATATATATTTTTTTAAAATCCACGATATAGCTGCCCGTATTTGCGCATGTGTGTGTGGGTGTGCCCATTGCTTAGCTACAGACAGCAATTATGACATGGAAGAGCATAAGAAAGAATGTTTATGCAAATCCCACCAAATTGCAATAGCGTAATGGTAGAGCATATGCACAAAGAGGAGGCATTCATGGCACGAGTCCCACCGCTCCCCTTCTTATTTATGTTTTAAATCAGTATTTGAAATAATACCAGACATATATGATTAAAATTTTATTAAAAGCAGTGAAATGGCCAATGTATCAGTGAACAAAATATATATTTTTTAAGGGTCCAAATATATGATAGCCTGCCATTAAGCAGCGCTTTACCCAGCTAAACAGAGGTGCCCATAGTTTAATATCACTTTACCCAGCTAAACAGAGGTGCCCATAGTTTAATAGCACTTTACCCAGCTAAACAGAGGTGCCCATAGTTTAATAGCGCTTTACCCAGCTAAACAGTGGTGCCCATAGTTTAATAGCGCTTTACCCAGTGCAATGTGTTTGAGCGGACATGCGCGCCGCACCAACCAGGGCACTGTAGGGCACCAGGGAGCAAAGTAGAGCTAAGTTGTTTAAACGCAGCCACATCCCCTAGCATCCCCTAGCCAGTATTAAAATAAAAGATTGACAAGGTTCGAACCCAGGACTCTGTGCATCATAACCAAAGTACAGAACCACTAAGCCATGACAGCTTAAAAGAAACAGCCACTATTAGCATACATATGCTTAGAAATGGTAGATTAACCATTACTAAGCAGGTCTGCAGTCAGCTTAGAATTCTCAAAAATGGCCAATCACAAAAAAGTGCGGGAAATGCGGCATATTAAAGCCCCATAGGTGGGAATACTCACCATAACTGATTGTAGCTCACATTTGCAGTCAGAATGGCAGGTGCAGGAGAGGGTTCACACTTCCAAGCGCAGCGTTGGGGCATCAAGGAGTCGAAATACATGGTTTGGCTCCTTGTCCACCGTCATGAGTCCAGACTCCTGCAGGAACAGTTCCATGGGACTGAATACAAGGCTGAGGCTTGAAACCGGTTAGCTCATGACCTCACCAGTGTCATAAGCGTTTCTCGCACCAGTGAGCAGGTCTGTCACCACCATGCAGACCTGAAGAGACGGAAGCAGGAGCGCTTGAACCAATGGATCCAGGAGGCCCATGGGATGCAGGATGCCCCATGACTGAGTATGTAGCCATGGAATGCAGTATGTAAGAATTGATAATTGAGTTTGTATAATGGATAGGTATGTCTCAATATCCCTTCATTTACTTCACAGCTGCAGGTGACCATGCTGCGAATCAGCAAGCCTATGCTGATAGGCTGCAAATGCTGCGCCACCAGGCAGGTTAGTGATTCTTTTGCATGTTTTGTTATATAAAATAGGGGAGTGACCATGAAATAAAGTGTTGTAGTACAATAATACAGCCATAAAATGGCCTGAATATGTCCTCTGCATGTACTGTTATACAAAAATTCATAGAGCTAGAAAAAGAGCTTAGTAACCCATTAAGAAAGGTAACATATGTCTGGAATAAAATCTCTGCAGGTGCTGTCATATAACATAAGTGACTGAGCCTGCAAAAGTGTGTTCTAACCCATTAATAAAGGTCTAATCTGTCTTGAATATGTCTGCCATATGCACTGTTATAACAAATAAAGGAGTGAGCCTGTGGAAAAGTGTGTAATGTCAGTAATAAAGGTTTAAAACCTGGAGTGTGTGTGTGTCACTTATTTGAAATGTTGTTGTACCCTTGCATTATACAAATAGTACTGTGTTAGAAAGTGCTGGCAACTCAGAGTTCTGCAGTCCCATCTAAAGTTGGTGATGGAAATGCTAGTAGCTGTGAAGCTTATATACAGTCCTCAACAGTCAGTTACTGGCTGGCATGCATAAGTAAATCTGGCACACGAGCAGCATGCTAATATGTTCCCCAGAAATGTGAGTGTGCTGCAATAAATGCAGGGTTCTGTACAAAGTGAAGTGAAAATGTCATGTGAAAATATCCAGATATGTCGATAAAGAAATATAAATGCAACCATGAAATATGTAGCAGTAACATCTGCATCTTGGACAGTTAATATGTCAGATATAGGTGAAGTATATATTGAACTAGCCAAACCCAGTACACAACATAATGCACGGTGGCAAGTGTAATAACACATGTAGGGAATATACACCTGCAGTCACCAGGAATGTAGTGTAGTGTAAAAGTGTTTATAAGATGTTAACTGAGGTTTTTTTCTACACCCTACTGTTTGTGCATAAACCATGCAATTCCACACCTCAATGGGTATGTGTAATCTTAAATATTTGTTGGGACATATGTCCTATTGTTTTATAAATATTTGCATTGTTGTTGATGCATATGCCCTGTTCAAACACCACGTTCATGGTGGCCTGTTGCTACCAAATATCCCTGCATGCCGTTGGAATATCCACTGCCTATGTCGGATGCACATACTACACTGTCTGTACATGTTTTAAAGCAGGTAGTGTCAATTTAGCCATCCCTTTTACTACGTGTGAGTCGGAGAGAGGTATCATTTCCGAGTTCCTACTGAGCCAGTGTATGTGCTATGCTTTGCCTCTTTGCCAAGGCCAAAGCATACTGGGCATTCCTCCTTCTGCCTACTGGGGCAGGCTCAGGTTGTTCTTCCTCCGAGTCACGCTCTGCCTGTGATAGCCTTGGCAATGGCGGGGGGCTGTTTGGCCCAGGACTATGCTGGTCCTGCTGCAGCTGTTTTCACAGGATCATATTATGTAGCATAGCACATACCATGACAATTTGGGTACATGTAGTTGGTGAGTACTGCAAGGCTCCACCAGATGTGTCCAGGCACCGGAACCGTGATTTGAGCAGACCAAACACACGCTCTATTACATTACATGTTTGTGCGTGTGCTTCATTATGGCATTCCTGTTCAGGTGTGCATGCATTTCTGATGGGTGTCATCAGCCACGGCTCCAGTGCATAGCCAGCATCCCCCACTAGGTAACCATGTGGGATGTTCCCATTGGCAAATGTCTGGTACAGCTGTGTCAGATGCCAGATATGGGAATCATGGTAGATTCCAGGGCAGCCTGCACACACATTCAATATTATGCCCTGGGCATCACACACGACATGGCAGTTGATGAAGGGGAAGCCCTTGCGGTTGAAGTAGACCCTACCCCGCTCGCCGGCTGGTACTTTGATGCATATGTGCGTGCAGTCTATTGCACCCACTACCTCAGGGTATTCCACTATTTGCTGGAAGAGATACATATTGCTGGCCAATACCTCACAGGAATTGGGGAAATATACATGATCACTGACATGTGCTGACATAGTATCCAGGAACTGGTGCAGTACCCTGGATGCTGATGCCTGTGATATCCCCATCATATCACCAGTTGGTCTCTGGAAGGTACCTGTTGCTAATATTCTTAGGCCAACACATACCTTGGTTTCCACTGGGATGGGTTCCCCTCTGTTGGTTCTGTGTGTGAGGCGTGGCCTGCACAGCTCAACAATTTGCTGCAGGAGGTCTCTGTCCACTCTATAGTGCTCCACTCTCTCCAGCTCATGCAGCCCCTGGTAGGTTACCCTGGGCCTGTACACTCTTCTCTGTCTCCTCACTGTGGGTTTTCCAGCAGCATTTCCATTGTCACCACCCTCAGCATGTTATATATGTTGCCTTATAACGGCAATAGCAGCCCCTAACATTTCTTTGTCTCAGTAAAGCTTTTTCAATTTTCACTTCTATTAGCTTACTGCAGTGTCTGTTGTTAGAAACATAATGGACTGTTGTTTGCAGAGTTTTAAGTACTAGGCTGGGCTGGGCTAGTGTACTGCCTGTGCAATTGCCTGATTCTGATTGTTTTCACCTACTAGCTCTGCTAGTACTCCCTGGTAACTTCCTACTATTTGTTGTGCTTCCCTTTTCCTTTCTGTTTGCTCAGGGGGGAGCGCCTCGCACACAAGTGCAAACACATGCACGCCAGCTAAAATGAGTGCACACATGCTTACATGGACTAAAACTTGCTTATTCAGGTTTAAACGCATGCACACCAGCGCTAACGCACTTACAACTCTTTAAACAGCCTTATACATGCTTACTCCAGCTTAAACCCACGCACTCATGCTTACACGCACACACTCTGTCTTACTCGGGTTTACAGGTGTGCACACGCGCGCATGCACGCTCATCAAGAAACTTTGGTGTTATCCACCACATACACCTTCCATTTCTTGCCTTTCCCTTGCCTACCTGTTGACACACCTCTTACCATGATGTGTAAATGACAGCAGACACATGCCACTCTGCTCCAATGAGCTTCACTTCTTTCATACATACCCAGTTGTGATGTCACCTATCTTCTACTCTGTTACTCCCCTTATCCTACTCCTACACTCCACTAACTGTGCTCATTTGCTATGTAAACTTGCGATTCACTATCCTAACCCTCATTTACATATGATTGCCTACTAATGCTTGGTTACATCTCTTAGACTGAGCTTCCCCCCTTAGCAACCTCTACTCGGTGGCCATGTTGTCTTCAGCCTGCCATTCCCTTGCATTGTACATTAACAATTTAAATAAGATCCACATTTGTGGGTTTTAATTTTTAGTTTTCTGGGTTTTAGAGCGCAGCCCATTTGCGTGGAGCTGCGCTATGCTTAAACATCGGAATTTGGAGAAAAAAATATATTTTCATTTTCATATTGCATCAGGAAACATTTTTAATGGCCATATATTTGGCCATTGCATGCTTCCTGCACTGGATGCAACATTTATTTGGAGCTGGCACGGCTCTGTTTTGCTATTTGCAGAATGGTACTCAGTTGTCAACTGAGTACATTTCTACAAATAACACTGCTCTTACTTGGACAGGTTCAGGTTTCCTGAATCACAAATCTCCCGTATTTGCAATTGAGGTAATTTGCATATCCAAGCCCTGTCTGTGTAAGTGCTGTTTTAGGAGCTCTCTTGCACGCCCCTTCAGGCTGTTCCTGGATCACTCGTCGGACATGATGGCTGCATGGAGTCTTACTCTACTGTAAGACTCTGTGCAAGCCTTTGTGAATCCGGCTTGAAAATATAATTTCAAGTCTGGTAAACTGATTCCACCTCTAGACCAATCTCTCAAATGATGAGCTGAGGCCACTCTAGGTTTATTTGGAAACCATACAAATTTTAAAATCACTGAATTAAATTCTTTTATAAATGTTTTAGGGGGTGGTAAAAATAATGATTATACAATATGTAGAGTTTTTGGTAGTATTATTAGTTTAATGATAGAGAGTCTCTCCTCTATTGTAAAGGAACATTCATGCCATTTATTTATATGATTCTTTATAGAATCTAAACTTTTGCTATAATTAAGATCTATTATACCTTTAATGTTTTTAGTTAATATTATTCCTAAGTATGTTAATTCCTCTGATTGAGCTAAATATTTAGTAAACTTCCTATGTAATGTATTATTAGAGTAAATATGAAATATATGTTTTATCATTGAAGAATAAACCTGACTTCCTTTGACAGTTTTCCAAAATGTTAAAAAGCAGAGATAGAAGAATTATTTCCCTTCATAGTAAGAAGAATATCATCAGTGAATAGCTGAATCTTAAAAGTCACATCAGGACTTAATTTGAAACCCTCAATATCTGGATCCATCCTTATTAAATTAGCTAATGATTCCATTACCAAGGTGAAGACCAAGGGGAATAGGGAGCAACCTTGCTTGGTCCCTTTCAGAATTTGTATATTCTGTTAGGTATAAGTACCTATTTTAATGTAGCCTTGACATCCAATATAAAGATGCAAAATAAGTTGAATGAAATTATTAGAAAAAAAAATAATTCTTCCAAGAGAAAGAATAGATAATCCCAATTAACAGAATCAAAAGCACAATTTATATCCAGACTAATTAATGTTACATTTTCTTTTAGATTTTTAGCAGAGTCAATTATGGTTAAGATTCTCTTTATCTTATCATATGCATTCCTATTTATAATAAATCCTGTCTGATCTTCATCATCCAGAGATGGAAGAAATATCTTTATCGATCAGCATAATTGGACATGAATATTTTATAATCAACATTTAAAAGAGAGGTTGGTCTATATGAGGAACATTTGGAAGGATCCTTATTAGCTTTTAGTATGGGAGAGATGAGGGTATATTTCCAAGAAGGTGAGATAATGGCTTTGTCTTGAGAAATAGAAACAAACCCTATGTAGTAAACTTAAAGCTTCTTTGGGCATTATTTTATAACTTTCAGGGATAATTTTATCAATACCAGGGGGTTTCTTTTGTTTTAATTCATTAATTTGAAGTTGGATTTCAGAAAATGAAATAGGTTTATCTAAGGAATCAACTTGTACTTTTTATAATTTATGTTTGGTGTTTTTTAATAAAGGCTCTTCTTGCTTCTTTAGAGTCTGCATTACTTGATCTCTGGTTAATTTTATTAAAGTATTCTTTGAATTCCATCAGTATGTCAAATAAATCTGTGACATTTTTCTTTTTCTTGGGAGAAAAAACATTCTTTGATATGATTATGTTTGCTATGTCTTTTGGTCTTGTTACCTAAATTATTTAATGACTTGGGGTTGACAGAAAAAAATTATAAATTTAAACTTCTTTAAACTGATCTTAGTTTTATGGTTTAATATTTCCAAATATTTATTATTTAATGTATTAATTTCTTCTTCCTTCCTTTTTTATTTTTATTAGTTAGATTATAAAGTTTTAGGGCGGCCACTGTGGTGCAGCAGTTAGCATTGCCGCCTCACAGCAAGAGGTTCTCTGGTTCAATCCACGGCTGGGTTGCCTTCTGTGTGGAGTCTGCATGTCCTCCCTGTGGTCATGTGGGTTTCCTCCGAGTGCTCTGGTTTCCTCCCACATCCCAAAGACATGCTGTAGGTGGATTGGACACTCTAAATTGGCCCTAGGTGTGAGTGTGTGCGTTTATGTGCCTTCTGTGGAAGGTTGGGTGCTGGGCTGGCAACTCGACACTGTAAAACTCCACTGCCAATCATGAGTGGACAGGTGATCCACTGTGGCGACCCCTAACCAGGAAAAGCCGAAAGAAGAAGAAGTTAGATTATAAAGTTTTAACTTATCAAGTTTCATTTGTATCTCATATAAATATTTTCCCATTGCTTTTTTTCTTGCAGTACCAATTTATGATTCTTCCATATAAATAAGCTTTTAGTGCATCCCATATACAGTATATATATATATATATATATATATATATATATATATATATATATATATATCTCAGCTGCATCATAGACGCTATTAATACTGATGAAATGTTTAATTTCAAAGGTGATAAAGTCCGTAAAGTCTTTTAGTTTTGTTATGTAAGCAGGAATTCTTTTAATTTGAATATTAAAGTTTGTGCTAATTGTTAGCTTGAATGTTATAGTGCTATGATCTGAGAGGGGACAGGAGATTGCTTTTGTTTTACTAAAACTGTTAATCAACTCATTTGAAATGAATACTCTGTCAATTCTGGAATATGTGCCATGTCTATGTGAGAAGAAAGTAAAAAAAGTGAGCCTGGTTCAGTAAAAGCATTAATATCTTTCAAATGGTATGTATCAATAAAGTCTCTCAAGTGTTTAGCTGGAGATAAAATTCTCCTTTTACCAGAAGCATTAATATCACCATCTGTTAAAATACAATTGAAATCCCCTGCTAGAATAAGATTACCCTTAGATAGATGTACAATTTGTTTTAAGTGCTGTTTCACTGTATTAGACCCAGTTCCTGTCATCCAATAAATAAACAGAGCAAAACATTCCTTTATCATCTTTATAAACATCAATAATCTTGGGAAAGGGTAGAGTATTACTCCATAAGATAGCTACCAATCTTTTCTTTTGGAAATGGACTGAATTAGATAATATAGTATTAGATCTAGTATTGAGTTTAGCTATGCCTTCTTCTAAAAAATGTGTTTCTTGCAAAAAGACTATATGAGACTCTTACAAGGATTATTTAGGCCATTGATATTAATAGATATACATTTTAAAAGATACATATTGGTTACTTAGAAGATTTAAGCTAAGTTTGACCATTAATATACTTTGTATATAGGAACAGAACATCACTCCATCAGCATCAACAGGACTATTAATAGGTAATAGATCTGTCAAAATCCAAAGATTAATAGGATTCAAAATTGTATATACAGTAGACACCAAAAAGAATATGAATACTAGAGAGAAGAAAAAAACATAATTCTATATTGTCCCAACCCTTTCCTGGAGTTACAAACTTTCACCTTGAGCAGCATGCGCTACTCATATCAACCATCCAACCAACAGCAGCAGTTATTTAACCTCCACCACATAATAATGAGTTATTTAAAATATACTGCTATAAAAGTAGTGAATTCACAAGTTCTTGGTGTTGAAAATAGTAATCAATTATTGTAATAAAAAGATTTCTATTGTCTATTTAATTATACGGTTCAAAATAAGGAATATCAGCACTTAAATAAGGAAGAACTACTATTAATATGTGACATATTTCAGTGTAATCTGTTGCAGCTTAACTGAGACAGAAAGGCTTCTAGTATTCAATAACATAAACAGGATAGCAATAGGATACACCATCCCAATCTTGAAATGGTGATAAAAAAATGAAAAAATAACAAGGGCCTATTCAGCTCATATATCAAGCAATAAAGTTAAAGACTGAGTGAGTTATAGCGAAGTTATTTTAGATGTGTTACCATGTTAGTGTTAAAATTAATTATTTATTGCAATAACAGCATACATTACTGACCAACTACAGTAGTTACTAACATTCAGTGCCTTAAAGATGAAAGCAATATCATAAAATGTTTAGGTAAAACATATAACATTCATTATTCTTCTACCACATGAATTATCAAAGCTTCTGGATGATCATATAAGTGATGTCATTTATTTAGCATTCTCATAGTTTAAGAGAAAATTATCAAGGAATTTGTCGATGTATTTGCTTTATATATATTTTATAATAAAAGGCATCTATTCTTCTCTAATTCAGAAGGTTAAGAAAAAGGCTATATATATACATATATATGTACTAGGAGCATGGAAAAGCTTGTGCTCCTACAAATAAATAATATAGCAGTAGATTGGTTCCTAAATACATTTTCGGCAGGATTCACGATGGCTTGCATGGAGTCTAAGAGTAGTGTAAGACTCCATGCAGCCATAGCGATCCAGGAACAGCCTGTATTTGCGTGTAAGAGAGCACCTAAAACGGCTCTTACATGGACAGGGAGTGGATATGCTAATTACCTCACTTGCAGCCGAAAGGCATGCAAATGAGGTAATTTTGCGATCCAGGAAGCAGAAACCTGCCCGTGTAAGAGCCGTATTATCTGCAGAAATGTACTCAGTTGACAACTGAGTATCGTTCTGCAAATAACACAATGGAGCCTTGTCAGCTTCAAATAAAGGATGCATATGTTCCAGGGAACATGCCAATGGCCAAATATGTGGCCACTGGCAGCGTACCCCGATGCAAAAATAAAATATATATATTTTTTTCCGGCGATCGCCAATGTTTAAACGTAGCGCAGCGCCACGCAAATGGGCTGCGCTATAAAAAAACAGAAAAATAAAAATTTTAAACCCACAAACATGGGATTTATGCAAAGCATGAATTTACAATGTAAGGGAATAGCAGGCTGAAAACAACATGGCCACCGAGTAGGGGTTGCTAAGGGGGGAAGCTGAGTGTAAGACATGTAACTAAGCATTAGTAGGCAATCCTATGTAAATGAGTGGTAGGATAGTGAATCGCACTGTCACATAGAAAATGAGCACAGAGTAGGATAAGGGGGAGTAACAGAGTAGGAGATAGGTGACATCACAGGGGGGAATGTATGAAAGAATATGAAGCTCATTGGAGCACAGTGGCATGTGAAAGATGTCAGTCACACATCATGGAAAGAGGAGTGTCAACAATTCGGCATGAGAAAGCTAAGAAATGGAAGGTGTACACTATGGATAACACCAAAGTTTCTTGCTGGGCATGCATGCGTGCATGTGTGCGCTGGTAGGCACGAGTAAGATAGAGTGCGCGCATGTAAGCGTGAGTGCGCACGTTTAAGGCAGAGTAAGCATGTAGGAGCCTGTTTAAACACCTGTAAACTTGTTTGCGCTGGTGTGTGTGTGTTTTAACCCGAATAAGCAGATTCTAGTCCGTCTAAGCATGTGTGTGCATGTGTTAGCCGCTGTGAGCGTGTTTTCGCTTGTAAGCGCGTTGCTCCCCCCTGAGGAAACAGAAAGGAAAAAGGAAGCAGGAGAAATAGTAGGAAGCTAGCAGGGAATGCTGGCAGAGCTAGCAGGTGAAAACAATCAGAAGCAGGCAATTATACAGGCAGAACAGTAGCCTAGCCCAGCACTTAAAACTCTGCAAACAACAGTGCAGTATGTTTCTCCCAAGAGACACTGCAACAGAGGAGTAAGCTATTAGAAGTGAAAACTGAAAAAGCTTCACTCAGACCAAAAATGCTAGGGGCTGCCATAGCTGTTATAAGGAGACATATGCAACTTGCTGAGGGTGGTGACTATGCAAATGCTGCTGGACAACCCACAGTGAGGAGACGGAGAAGAGTGTACAGGCCCAGGGTCATCTACCAGGGGTTACATGAGCTGGAGATAGTGGAGCGCTATAGAGTGGACAGAGACCTCCTACAGCAAATTGTTGAGCTGTGCAGGCCACACCTCACACACAGAACCAACAGAGGGGAACCCATCCCAGTGGAAACCAAGGTATGTGTTGGCCTAAGAATACTAGCAACAGGTACCTTCCAGAGACCAACTGGTGATATGATGGGGATATCACAGGCATCAGCATCCAGGGTACTGCACCAGTTCCTGGATGCCATGTCAGCACATGTCAGTGATCACGTATATTTCCCCAATTCCTGAAAGGTATTGGCCAGCAATATGCATCTCTTCCAGCAAATAGCAGAATACCCTGAAGTAGTGGGTGCAATAGACTGCACGCATATACGCATCAAAGCACCAGCTGGTGAGCGGGGTAGGGCCTACATTAACCGCAAGGGCTTCCACTCCATCAACTGCCAGGTCATGTGTGATACCCAGGGCATAATAATGAATGTGTGTGCTGGCTGCCCTGGAAGCTACCATGATTCCCATATCTGGCATTTGATGCAGCTGTACCAGACATTTGCCAATGGGGACATCCCACATGGTGACTTAGTGGTGGATGCTGGCTACTCATTGGAGCCGTGGCTGATGACACCCATCAGAAATGCACACACACCTGAACAAGAATGCCATAATGAGGCACATGCACAAACATGAAATGTAATCGAGCGTGTGTTTGGGCTGCTCAAGTCACGGTTCCGGTGCCTGGACACATCTGGTGGAGTCTTGCAGTACTCACCAACTACATGTACCCAAATTGTCATGGTATGTGCTATGCTACATAATATGATTCTGCGAAAACAGCTGCAGCAGGACCAGCATAGGGCTGGGCCAACAGCCCCCCACCATTACCAAGCCAATCACAGACAGAGAGTGACTCGGAGGAGGAACAACCTGAGCCTGCCCCAGTAGGCAGAAGGAAGCGTGCCCAGTATGTCTTGGCCTTGGCAAAGAGGCAACACATAGCACATACACTGGCTCAGTAGGAACCCTGGAAATGATACCTCTCTCTGACTCACACATATAGTAAAAGGGATGCCTAAATTGACACAACCTGCTTCCAAGCATGTACAGGGAGTGTAGTATGTGCATCCAACATAGACAGTCCTGCAGCACCACCTGAGGCATGACTGCCATGTGTTAAGCAATGTAACACCATGTAGTATATGCAAACTTGATGACCCTGACTAACATCCTACCCTCACCAAGCATGATGCCACAATATGAAGACAAGATGATCAATTCAATAATTGGCTTAAGTATTGATGTTAGTCAAAGGGGATCCAATGCGTGTCAGCCTGGGATGACATGCTGAGCAAGACACGATGCTCCACCTGCTAGGGATGGCTTATATCTATCACTCCTGGCCTTTTGGATACTGGCAAAGGCTGTTGTCACCCCCACCGTGCCTTGAATAGGTAAGGCTCAAAACACAAACCCACCTCCATAGGTATCACAAGGGATAAGAACCTAGACTTAATGCTACCCAATGCCAGAAGTCTAAACTGCAAGATGCATGCAGTCCAAACTCTCCTCAGCATGGAGAATGTTGATATCTGTTCTGTAACAAAAACCTGGGTCAAGGCTCACAAGAGCACCCTAACACTACCAGGTTACACCTCATACCATGCTTTACAGCCCCAAAACATGAAACAAACTACAAAAGGAGGGTGACTATCAAATTGTCAAGGATAACCACACCCCCAGGTTGGTACCACAGCAAGAAGCAGCATGGACTATCCACGGGCAAGTAACAGCAGCTAAAACTGCCTCCCAGTTTGTAGCCTGCTACAGACCACCCTCATAACTCCAGGAACCGCACTTGGCCTACTTCAGAGCACATGAAAACATCAAGGTCTCACCAAACAACATTATATTGGGCGACTGAAAATACTCAATCATAGACTGGGAGCATTATTGTAGCTCCAACACCCTAGGCCAAAGGTTCCTAGAATTCATAAACCAAAATGCTCAGGAACAACTTACCACTCCCACAAGAGGGGTAAGCATACTGGTTGTGATAATCAGCAACATGGGTACTCTATGCCCAGATGAGAAGTGTATCCCTCACTGTAAAGATCAGACCATAGAGTAATCTCACTGGATATTCACATCCTGACCGCAGTCCCTGGGCAGAAAACCACAGTGAAAAACATGTGTAAAGCAAATGTTGCACTCCTCCAAACTGATGTGGAATCCATTAAAGGCCTTGTGCCTGTGGAATATATGGGCCAGACCTCAGAACCCTTTATAAATGCATTCTATGAACACTTTTAGGAATGCATGGATTATGCAATCCCAAATAAAACCAAGACCCAATCCCATACACACAGGCATCTGGCCTGGTGGACCCCAGCCATTACCAAACCATGTAAGAGAAGGAGGAAGCTACAACATGATAGAGCAAAACCCAAAAAGGGAAGTAATCTCTGATCAGTATTATGGCAAAAAACTATGGCCACACATACAATCCTCTAAGGCCAGCTACAACATGTTGAATCTGGGAATCTTGAGGCAATGTTACACCTGCCCCATGTACACAGACAACCCCCTCCTCCCCCCAACAAATACAAATATATGTGAGAGATGCAACTATTAATCCAAACTGGAGGCTGTGCTCTCTCAACTTAGTACTGGCAAAACCAGTCAGGAGGAGAAGGTAACCACACACACAACAAACGAGCCTCACATAGACCTATCACAACTGCAAAGCAAAGACATAAACACACAAAAACATTCCCAGAGGCTCTAATTAAAAATCTACCAAATCAACAGAGGCCTCCAAAGCAGGCACCCAAGCAAACACTACCTCAAAACATAGCACATGCAACACATAGTTCACAAAGTCAGTGTGCCAAACAGTCACAGCCCTTAAGGACAAACAACATATCTGATACACTTATAATAGGTGACTCCATAGTCAGACACACTGATGTCCCGCTCACCAGACTGAACAAGGAAAAGGTCACAGTAAGCTGCCTGTTGCACGCTAGAACCCGCCACATAACACAAGCACTCAGGTCACTCCAAAGCAAGTAAAATATAACTCAGTCATTGTCCATGCTGGTGTGAATGACTTGAGACGTACCTCCCCGGACTACATGAAAAGAGATATAGAGGAGCTCTCTGATTATGTAGCCCAGGCCGGTATGACCCTGACCCTGAGCAGCATCTTACCCTCACCAAGAATGATGCCACAGTACACACACAGAATGATCAGCTTTAACAATTGGCTCAATTACTGGTGTCATTCCAAAGGGATCCAATGTCTGTCTGCTCGGGATGACATGCTTGACAAACCACGCTGCTTTGCCAGGGATGGCTTGCACCTGTCACCCCTGGGCTTCTGGATATTGGCCAAGGCTCTTGCCACCTCCATAGTGCCTCTTTTTTAGGCAAGGCTCAAAAGACAAACCCACCTCCCTAGAAAACATAAGTGGAAAATAAATAAGGGTAATGCTGCTCAATGCCAGAAGTCTAAACCTCAAGATGCATGCTCTTGAGGCCCTCCGCAGTATGGAGAACATCGATGTCTGTGCAGTGACAGAAACCTGCTTCAAGGCTCCTGACAGCACCCCAGCACTACCAGGTTATATCTCATATCATGGTGTACGGCCCCAAAACCTGGACCAAAACACAAAAGGAGGGGGAGTATCCATATTCATCAAAGATACCAACACCTCCAGGTTACTGACAATGCACAAAGCATCGGAGACCATCCATTTGCAACTAACCATAGACAAAACTGCCGTACAGTTTGTAGCATGCTACAGACCACCCTCTCAAACCCAGGAACCCCACTCAGCCTTCCTGAAGACACTGGAGAGTATGAGTGTCTCTACAAATACCAAACAAGGTACCCACAAATTACCACAGAGCTGGTAATCCATTACGTATGGAAGAAGTAATCAGGGACCTAGGGACACAAGTGGACAGTAACCTCTCATTTGACACTCACATTGCCAAGGTGGCTAGGAAGACCTTCTATATTGGCCACCTTATTATGAAAGGATTCACATCTACATCAAGAGAGGTCATTGTGCCCCTATACTCTTCTCTTATCAGGTCCATAATTGAGTAAAATGCCCCATTTGGGATGTACCTTACCTGATACGTGCATCAATTAGAAAGACCCCAAATGTACCTCACCAAGAGGATAAAGGGTCTCAAACATTTGTCATATGCGGCCTGGCTGAAGAAACCCCAGCTATATTCAGTCACATACTGCCCACTCAGAGGCAATGTATGCCTGACGTACAAGGTCATGTCCAATCCAGAATTAATGGACATGCTCCACCTCAGAAAATCCAAATCCATCAGAGCTGCGAGAGCGAGAGATTTGAACCTCAACACATAAATAAATAGGATGTACTGGAGGGACAGATTCATAACCCAGAGGCTCCCTACACTCTGGAACAGAATCCCAGTCCATGTTAGGCAGAGCCCCTCACTGACTCTCTTCAAGAGAAATCTTGATGAGTGGATGGGACATCATAGATTAACACCGGGGGTCATCTCTGTGTCACGTCTAGACAGAGGCACAGTAAAGTAAACCCTAAATGGGCATAATATTCACATTGCAAGGGGTGACGAAAGCCACGCACACTCTGGCTAGGCTTATAAATGCCCTAGGGCAGATAGCCTAGTATGAACCTATGAACCTATTAAGATACAAATTATACAGGACACTAAGGATAATCACAAGGCTTTCGTAACTGATGGTAGGAACCTTGGTGGGAATTCACAGATATGCTCTGAATTACTCAAATATTACAAACAATACACCAAACCCACAAACATTGCCAACATCCAACCTGACAGGTTCAGTGCAAACCCCCCCTCCAAAATGCCAAATATCTATCCCAGCAGAGTGCTGGCCCCCTGACATTGCAGATGCTGAGGTAACAGCCAGCATCTGCAAAGCAAAACACACAGCATCAATGGTATGAGATGGTGTCCTGGGCTGCGTCCAACATGAACTCCAAGAAGAATGGAACACCAAATAACACTACTGCTCAATCTCAGCCTTACCACAGGATATGTACCCAAACAGCAGTGTACAGCAACAGTGGTCCCTCTCCACAAAGGTGGTGCCTGAATGGATACTGCAAACTATCACCCCAGAATCCTGACAAGCTTGGTCTGCAAAGCTATGGAAAGGATCATCATGGACCTCAGAAATAAAGATATTGGGGACCTACAGACACTGGACCCTACCCAGTGTGGCTTTCCTAAGGGCAGATCCTGGCCCTTAAACATGTTTGACTCATTTGAAACAGTCACCGAGGCCATTGATGAGGGGAATGTGGTCCGCACAGCCTATCTGGACCTTGCAAAAGCCTTCCATACAATACCCCGCTTGTTCATTATAGATAAGCTCACCAGCTTAAATATAAACCCCTATGTCAGTAGATGGGTTGCAAACCAGCTCAAGGACAGAACTGACATGGTCAGACATGCTGCAGCCATGTCAGACTACAAACCAGCTACAACTGGCATCCTACAAGGCTCGGTCCTGGGACCTCCCTTGTTTGGTATATATTTCCCATAGGTGCAGGCCAACATGGAAGGACTGTGTCTGAACAAGTTTGCAGATGACTACAAAACTGGGCACCATATCTGACCCTCCAGCTGACACAAGCATCCTACAAAAGGGCCACATAGAAACAGAAAACTGGTGCCAGAGCCATGTCATCAAGCTATATGCAGAAAAGTGTATAGTCATCCCCTTTGGAAAAACAGTAAGTGCCCACCAATTACCACATATGTGTTAACCCATTAAGTACCTTAGAAGTAATAAGAGACCTGGGGACACAAATTGATAGATATCTTGCATTTGACAACCATGTGGCCGTAGTGGTTACAGAAACATACCATATACCCACCTAATCATGAAGGTATTCACATCTAGATCAGGGGAGGTCATTGTGCCTCTTCAGTCATCCTTCATCAGCCTCACAATTGAGTACAATGGCCCTTGTGGGATGTGCCTTAGCAGACACCTCCAGCAACTGGAAAGACCCAAAAAGTACCTCACCAGGAGGATCAAAGAGCTCTAACAGATGCCATGTGTTGCCTGATTAAACAAATTGCAGCTCCACACAGTGCCATATTGCCTGCCCAGAGGCAATCTGTGCCTGATGTATAAAGCCATGTCCAAGCTGGAATCAATGAACACGCTGCACCTTGTAAAATCTGAATGCCAGTGAGCTATGCACATGAGAGACCTGAACCCCAGCACTGACATAAATAGGACATGCTGTAGTGATTGATCCATAATCCAGAAGCTCCCTCCACTCTTGAGTAAACTCCCAGTCCACGTTAGCCAGAGAGTCCCTCATTGACTCTCTTCAAGAGTAATCTTGATGACTGGATGGGAGATGGTAGGTTTACCCTGGGTATCACTTTTATGTCACAGGTAGACAGAGGCACAGTATACTAACCTTGAAATATGTCATGGCAAACTCCAGTTACAATGTGTATTGAAGGACAAATACACTCTCTGACTAGCATTAGAAATGGCCTAGGGCACATAGCTAGTGTTTATCAATGTCCATCCAAGTTGCGGAATACACTACCAATGTTGGACAAGCCTGGTTTAAGTGGTCCATATCTGAACAAAATGCAACATGGTCATATTTGCACAACTGGCCCTTAATCAGTCTGGTGTGCTCACTATGAATATTTAAAGCAGTGATAGGACTGAAACCCAGGATACTGTCCACCACAGTGAAAGTACTGAACCAGTACACTATACAATATTACAGTGTTTGGTCGGTATGAAAGGATGTTGACAACTGTATGCAAACTATCCCATGGAAACCCTGCAGGCACAGCATAATCCCTGTTGGGTTTATGACACAAATCAGCTGGGCAGTAAGAACACAACATGACTTCCAACACACAACTAAAAATGTGAAATATTGTTGAAGTTCACACACAACCACAAATGTGGTGGACCTTAGATCTCAACATATGGAAAGCTCACACTGGGCATGCTCGCACACTTTGATACATAAGACATATGTCAGGCAACAAGCCATGGAAAGCCTGAACTGGGTATGCTCACACACTTAGGTCATGTCTCAGTTTAGCAGTTGGTCACACATATCTGGCATATGTATGTGTTAAGCCAGGAACCTCCCACAATACAGCAATCTGCCCAGTGCACACAGTGAAATGACAACAGAAACATAAGTAAAATAGTGGATCCCTCTCATATTCAAACATCTTCCACAGATACACAAGTTGTTCATAGAAACAGGGAAAGCTATGGCAATAAAGACCTGCAAACAGTTTATCAGCAACAAATATTGTGCATCTGAAAATTAAACATATGGGTGTAGAGGTCAATACTAGGCTGTTTGCCCTAGGGAATACATAAGCTTAGCCAGAGTGTATTTGGCATCTGCCTCCCCAGTACAGTAGGCTACTGTGCCTCTGTAATGTAGGTCACAGAAGGCACCATGTAAGGCTAGTGTGCTGTGCCTCCATCAAGCAGGGACACAGTGGAGATCCCAGGGGTTGAATTTGCAATGTCACATCCGTGTGGCTGGAGTTTGCTGGAAGAGGGTTGGCGAGGAGTTATAACAGTAATTGGGCATCAATTACAGACTAAGGGGAGCCTTATCTGCAGTGTCTGGACAATTTTACTGTCAACACTTTGAAGTGATGATTTCAAGGGATTGAAGTGTCTTGCCAATACTGTTCAGAGATGTCCTCCCTCTGTGGGATATTGTTCTGTAATGTATGAGCTCCCTCCTTCTGTTGTACAGCTTATATATGGCTGGTGTAAACCAGACAGGTCTCCTGTTGTGGAGGAGTCTTGGGTTTATTTGGGATAGCATGATCAATGCAAACCTTCCGGGTGCTCATAGAATGCAATTGTCAGGGATTATGCAGAGTGGCCTGTATAATCCTCCATCATGGGTCCTTTGAAGTATTCCACCCCAGTCTTCACAAGTGCAAAGTCTGCTTTTGATAAATACTTTGTTTGCAGTGACTTCCTTGCCTGGGGGTGGGGATGGGATATGGATGTGCAGGGAAAGTTAGTTATGGTCAGATATTAACAATGGTGGTCTACCTCTGGTGTGGAATATACAGTCCCCATGTTGCAGATGGTCAGGTCCAATATGTATTCCCCCTTGTGGCTGTGGTGATTGGTCCTGCCATAGCACATGGATTCACAAATTGTAGTGGCTGTAGGGTGATGTTGTTGAGGTCTGAGTAGTTCCCCCACTCAATATACCTGTACCTGAAGTTAACCACTGTAATGGTGTATGTGAACACCTTCATATCCTACACTGTTCCCAGGGAAGTAAAGTGTGGTTCCTGGATATGGGAGGGGTGGTCTGAACTTGTTGTGTTGTGTGTTACAAGTCCTGTGGTCACGAAACATAGTATAAAACATAACCTGGTAGTGCTGATGTGCATATGTGACCCTGAAGTAGGCGTCTGTTCATGCATATATATGCTATCCCCCTTACTGATGGATAGTAATAGATGTACATAAGTCTTTATAAATAATGATGTCAGGTTCATAGGTTCATAGGTTTATACTAGGCTATCTGCCCCAAGGCATTTATAAGCCTAGCCCGAATTTTTGTGGCTTACGCCACCCCTTATATGAAAAAATACTGTACCAATTAGTTTGTTGTGCCTCTGTCCAGCAGTGACACAGAGATGATTCCCGGGGTAAACCTACGATCTCCCATCCACAGGTCAAGATTTCTCTTGAACAGAGCCAGGTGCTCTGCCTCACATGGACCGGGACTCTATTCCACAGCATAGGGAGTCTCTGAGTGATAAATCTATCCCTCCAGCACATCCTATTTATATCCATGCTAAGGTTTAAGTCGTTTGCTTTAGTGGTTTTGGTGGATTTGGATTTTTTGAGGTGGAGCATGTCCATTAATTCCAGGTTGGACATGGCCTTGTATGTCAGGCACATGTCACCTCTGAGCAGACGGTATGCGACTGAATAGAGCTGGAGTTTCTTCAATCTGGCAGCATATGACAGATTTTGGAGTCCCTTTATCCTTTTGGTGAGAAACTTTTGGGGTCTCTCCAATTGCTGCAGATGTCGGGCGAGATACATCCCTAATGGGGCATTGTACTCGATCATTGGTCTGATAAGTGAAGAGTACAGGGGAACAATGACCTGACAAGAGCTGGATGTGAATCCTTCATGATCAGGTGGGCAATGTAGAAGGTCTTTCTAACCACTTTAGCAACGTGAGTGTCAAAAGAAAGGCCACTGTCAACCTGGGTCCCCAGGTCCCTGATAACCTCTTCTGTGCTTAGTGGATTGCCACCTATATGGTAGCTTGGGGTTACCTTGTTTTTCCCGAAGGGTATGACTATACATTTTTTGGCATTTAACTTCAGGCCATGGCTCTGACACCAGCTATCTGTTTCTGTGAGTCCCTTCTGAAGGATATCTGTGTCCGATGCACTTTCCACTATGGCGCCCAGTTTGCAGTCGTCTGCAAACTTTGTCAGCCAAAGACCTCCCATGTTGGCCTGTACTTCTGAGAAGTAGATGCCGAACAATAGGGGGCCAAGGACCGAGCCCTGTGGGACACCACTTGTGACCGGCTTGGAGTCTGACATAGCGCCAGCAACTCTAACCCTGTGGGTTCTGTCCTTAAGCCATTTTGCAACCCATCTTGTGACATATGGGTTTACATTTAAGCTGGTAAGTTTTTTTACAATACCCGAGTGGGGTATTGTGTCGAAAGCCTTTGCAAGGTCAAGGTAGGCTGTATGGACTGCCTTTCCCTCATCAATGGCCTTGGTGACTGTTTCGAAGAAGTCGACCAAGTTCAAAAGGCATGATCTTCCCTTGACCAAACTGGGTCGGGTCCAATGTCTGCAAGTCCCTATATCTTTGTTTATGAGCTCCATTATGATCCTCTCCATAGCTTTGCAGACTAGACTTGTTAAGCTTATGGGGTGGTAATTACCAGGGTCCGTAGAGGCACAACCTTTGTGGAGTGGGACCACAGTTGCCGTACGCCACTCCTTGGGCATGTATCCTGTGGTAAGGCTGAGATTAAACAGCTGCCTTATGTGCGGGTTTAATTCCTCATTTAGCTCGTGTAGCACGCAGCCGGGGACACCATCCGGTCCCATTGATGCTGTGTTTTTAGCTTTAGAGAGAGCAGCTTTCATCTGTGCATTTGAGATGTCTGGGAGCAGCACCCTATAAATACTGCAGGAGAAGAAATGATACCCAGTAATTAGAATAGTGTGCTCCGCTAATGCGTCTCTCTCATGTGTCATAATATAGTTAGGTAGGGGTTTGAATCTTGCAAATGTGCAGTGTGTGTGTGTGAGACTGGGGGGGTTAGTGTGTGTGCTATTCTGGTTGAAATAAATGTCCCTTTTGGCAACTAGAAGAACACACTATATGATGTACATTCCTCTTTGTAAACACTGATGATGTCAGCACCCTATAAGTATAGCAGGAGAAGAGAACCCTCCCAGTAATGCGAATAGCACACTCTGCTAATGTGTCTCTCTCAAGTGTCATAACATAGTTAGGTAGGGGTTTGAATCCTACAAATGCCATGTGTGTTTTTGTCACACAGTTTGTCCATGGGTGTTGCTCTTAATATTGTATGACACATATTATAGCAGTAATTTCAATGCACACATGAGGTATGTGTGTGCCACATAGACATATGTACCTATGACCTTAAATAGTTCCCATGTGTGAAGCCTGCCTCATGTGAATACGTGGAATTTGCATTACACAATGTTTCCACTGTGGTTTTCTGTGCAGGGGCTGCAGTTGGTATGTGAATATACAGTGAGATTACTCTATGGTGTCATCTTACCAGTGAGGGATACACTTCTGGTCTGGAGCATAGAGTCTACATGTTGATGATGATCAGGTGCAGCATGTTTTCCCCTCTGGTGGGAGTGGTAACAAGTTGTTCCATAGCATTTGAGTGTATGGATTCTAGGAACCTTTGGCCTAGGGTGTTGGAGCTACAGTAATGCTCCCAGTCTATGTGTGGGTAAATGAAGCTGCCCAATATAATGTTGTCTGGAGACACCTTCATATATTCATGTGTTCTTAAGTAGGCCAAGTGGATTACCTGGGTTTAGGAGGGTGGTCTGTAGCAGGCTATGAACTGGAAGTCAGTTTAAGCCACTGTTAGTTGCATATGGATAGTCTGTGATGCGTCACGCTGTGGCAACAACCTCAGGGTGTGGGTATCCTTGACATTTTATGAGAATCACCCTCCTGTCATAGTTAGTTCCGTGTTTTGGGGCTGTCAAGCATGGTATGAGGTGTAACCTGGTAGTGCTAGGGTGCTCTTGGGAGTCTTGAACCTGTTGTCTATTACTGCATAGATATCAACATTCTCCATGCTGAGTAGAGTTTGGACTGCATGCATCTTGCAGTTTACATGTCTGGCATTGAGTATCATTACTTCCATTTTCTTATCCCCTGTGCTACCTATGTATGTGGCCTTGTGTTTTCAACCTTACCACCGGAATGCAAAGATGTGCAGACATTACACTTTTGTAATTAATATTGGTGTACAAAACAATACAATGACAATCATACTGTTAATGCATCAGGCATGCTGGGATATACCCACAATGATATCATTACACTGCACTGTTAACAACATGATAATATTACTACACTTCTCTGTAGTCACCCTGTGCATCAGCACCATGTTAACCTGTTCCTGCAGCAATGTTACAGATTGCAGGAGGTGGCACAGTTTCATCATATGCACAGGGTGCGTACATGGTATGCCTGAGTCTGCCACTGATACATCCAATCGACATGTATGTGTGTGTGTGTTAGTGAGGGACAACAGTACAAGATGGGGCAATGTTGATGTGGTGTGTGCATGTATGTGTTAGCCCTAGGTGTTAGCATTATACATGTGTGTATGCATGCACACAGTTCCACCTCTTGGCTGCCATATATGGGTGTTTGTGGACAGCCACAGACTGTACCTGCCAGGTCATACAGATCAGTGTCTCTGGCCACAGACACGGTACCTTTGCCTGGCAGGGGTGCTACGGACAGTATCAGGTACTAAGCCAGACTGGGTACTGTCATCAGAAGCAGTTGGTTGATGACTGGACACATGTTCCTGCTGGGACTGTCCAGAGCCACGTGCACGTGGTCTCCTAGGGCGGTCTGATGACAGTACAGACCCAGCATTGCTGGGGCTGGTACTGGCACTATGGGAGCGGTTGCGGGTTTGTTGTCATCCGCGATGACTGCCAGCTGCTGATGTTGCTGGCATATGTCCACATCGATGCCTCAACCGTCCTGCATTGCCCTGGCTCATGGACATGTAGTTGTGAAACAGATCTAATGTGTCCCCCCAATGTCTATCAATGACCTCGGTGAAATTACGGATGGCAGCCGCAACGTCATGCATAGTGTCATTCATAGCAGTGTGATGTGCTGTAAGCTCCCTCAGACCCTGTCTGGTGTACCATTCCATACGTGCCTGTGCCTGCATTACAGCCCAGAACATAGCTGAGGTTGAAAGACCTCTGTGGGCACGTCTGACAGGGGCAGTACGACCACGGATGCTCCCACGAGATCCACTGGACACCTGCCTGTGTGGTACTATGTCAGTACTCTGGCCATGGCTGCTGTGAGGGGATGCATGTGCCACTGATACCACATTACCCTGGTCAATGCCCACTGTATGCTGTCCCTCACCTAAGGACATTGATGACAATGGATGTATCGGCAGGATGACTGTGTGCATTGATGGGGTTGACTGCTGTGTACTGTCGATTGGCTGACCAACAACAGACCCTGTCACACCTCCCTGTGCCATTACAGATGTATCATCATTATCACTATCCCCAGCAGTGGCTTCAGGTTCCCTGCTGCACACCACCAGAGCAACACCAGAACCTGTGAGAGGAAGACAGGAAACACAGTTTACAATGTGTACACAATGTTACCACAGATGCACACAGGCACATGCACACATGGGCACATGCACACATGTACACATGGGCACAGGCACACATGCACACATGGGCACAGGCATGCATGCACACATGGGCACATGCACACATGCGCACATGGGCACATGCACACATGCACACATGGGCACAGGCACACATGCACACATGCACACTCCTCAGTACATGTGATACGAACACACAAACACAAACACACCTGCAATCCAACACATAGCAATACTGTTTGAGGGTATTATTACTATTATTATCATTAGTATCAAAAGTATTGTTATTGCACACTCACCAGCATGGATTGGCTGCCTTGCTGTTACTCCAGAGGGACCAGCACAAATAAGACATTTATTGTCAGTGGGCACAACTGTGCCATTGATACTGTGAGTATGATACAGTACAGTAGTACAACAGATGGCTTTCACAGGTCTACTGCTGATAATGAGAATATCAATCTTGCACAATAGTTTCCAAGATAACAGCTATAAACACAGTACACATCTCACACATGCATAAACTACCAGTGTAGAGAACAGTCAACTATAGATATGGCATGTTACCTGCACACTCCATGTCCACATGCTGGGTGGCTCCAACCTCCATCATTACACATGTCTGTGGATGTTGTTGTTGGGCTGGAGCCACAACACTTAGGAGGAGCTCCTCCAGTCTGGTGAGGGGGGGTGTATAGGTGCCCCACCACCTGTGGCAAGCTGTTGCCTGTGGATATCAGACGCACGCTGATGGACATTTCTAATTAAATCACTGCAGTGATGGTGTACCTGCTCATACGCCCGGTTATGCATGCCTATGTCACTTACCCGACGGACAAGGTCTTGCCACAGTGCAGCCCTCTCCTGCTGGTTCTGGCTGGTCCGGGAAAAGAGCGTTGCAAAATCCCACACCAGGCTCTGGTGTATCTCCTCATCCTCTGCAGCCGTATAAGAGGGGTTTTGTTGATGCACCATCGCCCTGGAAGGAAAAGAAAAATATGTGAGCAAGTAATATGGCACACATAATACTCTACTGTAGTGATATCACTGAACTGCCATATATAGCATCTGTCTGTCTATCAGGGGATACACATGTAAATGACCACATATCAGTGCTCAGCCAACAACTGTGTGACAGTGCCTGGCATACTCCATACAACAAACTAGTATACACCAGCAGTCGGCACACTGTTTGAGGTCCAATGCACAACCTCACACTAGGGGTATGTATCAAGGTAATGGATGGGGAACATTGTCATCCCATGCAATGCACAGTTAAAATTGCAATGGTAATGCACCCTAGTCACTGGACATTTGCGGCCATAACCCTACCTACACCACAGTCATATATAGGGAACCACAGCACAACATATGGCAATGTAGTATGTTTGTATCCCAATACCTGACACATCTTTCTCTGGCCTCACACCAAGGACACACACTACCATGACAGACACAAAGTCATGCTGGGCAATCACACCATTACAGACCTTGCACACAGTCAGTGGCACACTCATTCCACTTCACATAGTTGGTATTGCAATGAGTGCATGTGTGTGTGCATTGTGTCATAGGTAGATAGTATGCTATTGGCCCTGGGCCTACAGCAGCATACTGTTATGCTACCCTGCCCCTTGGGACACATGCAATGTGATTGTACTTGCTCCTGTGAAACAGTTACACAGGGTGACTCATATGGCATATTACCTATCTGCATAACATTCAACAGTGGTATGTCTGACATCTACTAGTGAGGAGCCTTGCTTCTTAATGCTGGGTGGTTTACTCCAGGGTATGGCTTATTTGTGGGTAGGAACCTGTACCTCTACCATGTGCTCTTTACTGCGGTGCCAAGGATGACAGACATAGGTCATTAAGGCTGGAGATATTGTGAGGTGTTACCACGGTTGTTGGACAACAGTTATGGGTGTGACTTAACTATGTATATCCAGCAGTTGTAACCTCTGTGTAGATAGTATGAAAGGCACTCTATCTGTGGTTTTGTCAGTCACTCTGCATAGGTAATGTGTTTGAGGGCATTATCACTGTTTGTTATGTATGACTGTGTCCTTCTCCCTTTATGTAGTTGTCATGGGAGGTACATACCGTGTAGGACATTGTGAGGTGTAGAGGGGTACAGTGACCTACATTTCCCTAGCTGACACACCATTTGTGCTGACACATACCATGTACAGGGATTACAAGACTAGTGTACCACTGTGAATATCAAAGGGGAGGCTATTGTACACTTGTTTCCCATGTTCCCTTCTGACACATCCAGTAGTAGGCAGGCAACCACCTATGTGGTGGTTAGTGGTGAAAGTGTTTTGGAATGGGGTATGGCACCTGTTGCAATACATCTGCACACATGTGCCTCTGTCAGTATATATATATATATATGGGTCACCTTTAAAATCTCCATCGCTTTGCCCGACGAATACGGGATGAGAATACTGCACAGATGACCGAAAAGGACGGACTGTGAGGGATTTAGTGTTAGGGACTGTGGGTTAGCAGGTGGGTGTGTGCGATGGTGAGGGACTGTGGGTTAGGGACTCAGTAGTGAGTTAGGTTAGTGCAGGTAGGGTAAGTGTGCGTAGTGTCGGACCTAGGGGTAGGCCTGGGTTAGGGATAGTGCATATGTTATGTAGTGTACTGTGTTGGTGTAATGGTTTCGGTGTTTTCAGGTTTTATATATATATATATATATATATATATATATATATATATATATATATATATATATACACACACAAAGAGAGAGAGAGAGTGAGAGAGATATTCATATACATACATATCTCTATAAATTCATATCTGTCTGTATATGTGTATTTATCTATATATATCTATATATGTATGTGTCTATTACATATATATGTATATACGTATTCTATCTATCTACCTATCTATCTATATATGTCTATTTATACATAACTCTCTATCTATGTACACATATATGCATATTATATATATATATATATATATATATATATATATATATATATATATATATATATATATAAATATATATATATATATATATATATATATATATATATATATATATATATATATCTTTATTTACACATACGAATACACACACTAACATACTGCTGAACATCCATTACTGTACAACCTACATTGTATGTTGTACTACAACCTACATTGATATGTGCACATAGCAACCTTCAAATACATATGTATGTCCAGCCTTCACTAGCAGTTGCAGTATGTCCCCTGCCCTATGCACATCTTCATATATATATAGATATAGACTGCTAACACATATGGAGGGTTCACAGTATGTAGATTATTAGATTATGTAGTTTACATTACCTGTGTGTCTGACTGCTGTTTGGGATGGCTTGCTGCTGGCTGGCTTGCTGATGGCTGGCCTTCTGATGGTTGGCTTGCTGATGGTTGTCTTGCTGATGGTTGGCTTGATGTTTTTTTATTTATTTATTTATTTTTTTGGGTGTGTGTGCTTCTCTCTCTCTCTCTCTCTCTCTCTGTCTCTCCCTCCAGTTGTTGCAATGAAACTATTGCATGTGTGGACTGGGAGTACAGGCTGCTTTTGTAGGTATCTGCACATGTTCATGTGATGGCCTCTGCACCAATTGTTAGCCAGCATTTACTAATTGCATGTAGCCTGTTGTGTGGTAATTGCAGTTCTCACTGTGATGTCAGGACAATGCTATAAACTTTTAGGTTAGGTAGGCGTAGCCCTTTCAGATGTTCAAGGTGGGGACCATGCTGGTATGCTGTGGACACTGTCCTGTGAGTGTAAAGGTCGGTATGTCTCTCATATTTAAGGCTGTGTTGTAGGCACTGAAATGCATGTTGTACTGAAACCTGACTGTTGCTTCTTCCAGTTCTTTCTTCTCGGTGTGTATGTTAACTGACACCTAATAATACTAATACTGTTTAAATGGGAGTATGTGCTTTCCTGTGGGACTTGTGGATTAACTGGTATACAGCAGTGGCTCTTGCAATTTGTTGCTATGGAATCACTATTTAGCCTTTACATTCACTCCTTGAAGGCCAGCTAGGTGTCTTTACTGGAATGTGTTGCTATGGCTTTCCTATTTTCCATTTACATTCCCTCCTTGTAATGCTTGATATATTTCTTTCAGCAGCAATTCCTTATATGTTTGGTGTGGTTTTGTGATACTGCATGCTGTCTGGTAAGGCCAAGGTGTGGGGCTTGACACCTACAAGGGTATTTTATTTTGCTTCTGAGCAGTAGTGGGGCCTTGTACTTTGTACTAACAGTTATGGATATCAGGCACATGCAGCGCTTGTAAACTGCTATACTGTCCTTATTTTATTAGTTGGCTACATCCTTTGATATTTCCGGGTTGTACTCCTACATGAGGGTGTGCTTGTGGAAGCAATTCTACAGCTATTCACAGACTGTGTGACAGCAGACAGAATGATATGCCTGTGAGTTTGTGATACTTGCAGGCCTCAGATACTCTCAGGTGTATCTTTTAGCAGCCTCAGGGAATGGTACATATCAGTGGGATACAGCCGTGATATATTTCAGATATTCTGCAGTTGTGACTGTGGGGTATTATGAGCATATGTATGACTACACCATTTCTGACATGCAAGTAGTGCGCACTTTAAGTAATTGACAGTTACCATTACGTGGGGTTCCACACCTTTCTGCCTACTGTTAGTACATTTCACAGGGAGTCAGTGGGGCACAGTTAACATTTGTTTGCAAATCAGGGACATCCCTGTAAATCAGTCACAGTTGCAAGGTCTGGCCTCTTACCTATTCAAATATGGCAGTGTTTATCCTGCTCTGATAGTGTGTGTGGTTTGCAAGGTGCTACTGTCACATTATTACATACTAGCATGGCTGTTTCTCTTCTCACACTACTGTAATGCAATTCCACAGGAATTGCCAGTAAAGATACATGAAAAGCTTTGTGTAATAGCCTTCCTATATTCCCTTTACATTCAGTCCTACTATTTCATGATATATTGCTTTTAGCACAAAGTTCTTGTATATCAGACATGGCTTAGTGGTAAGTCATGCAGACTAGTATTTCCAAGGTCCTAGGTTCGAGACTGACAGAGGATTTTTATTTTGCTGCTGAGCAGACTACAGACCTTGTCATTCAGAGTGACTAAGGCACTTTTAAGCAGCTGTAAGCGGGTTAGCCCATGAGCAGTGGCACTTAGCTTCACGCACACGCTTAGCTAAGCGCACACAAGCACACACCTGCTTACAACTGCTTAAAAGTGCTTACTCTTGCGCACACCCGCACTAATTTCTTTGAAAGAAAAGAAAATGGGGAGATAGGAAAGTGGTGAAAAAGGGGGCACAAAGTGGGTAGGACAGTAGGAAAACAAGCTCGGGATTTGCAGGAAGGATGTAGGAAAGGCCCATAGCTGCCCATTTCTTTATCAGCAACAGCTGTGCATATGTGTGTAATTTGGTGTGAAATTTGAAACCTTCCACCCCTGAGAGAGGGGTGAGGACAACAAAATATGTTGTACAGCCAATTGTAATTACCAGTTCACATGTCCAGCAGACATGTCTGCAAAATGGGCAGCTATGTATGGGGAGTAATTTTTTTGCGGGAACAGAGTGCCCTTTTTTTATTTTTTTTCAGGTGAGAGTGGAATGTGAGGTACAGGAAATAGGTATATTTGGGGAGGTAGGTAGGGGAGGTTAACAGACAAGACAAACAAGACGTATACAGGGGTGGAGATGACACATGTGGGGGGTAACACAATTGACAGGGACGGATGTTTGGATATCATGAGCCCATGAGCCCACAGATGGCAACAGTGGAACTGAGATCCCCACCCATGGGCAGTTGCCAATGTGCCTTCAGAGCCCAGGATGGGGCTGTGCTGGGGGCTGTGTAGGATGGGCAGCAGGCACACCCATGAGTTGCACCACCTGTGCCTCAAGCTGGCGTAGGGGTTCAAGCACAGAATGCCTGATCTCGCTACGCACCACAGACCGGACACTTTGGAGGGTGAGTGGACGTTCTCCTCCGGCCACGCTTGCAGAGGGGGGACGAGCCCCATCCCCTGCAGTGCTTCCAGCTGAAGGTGGCACAGGGCCACTGGAGGAGGTTCCGGCCTGGGCACTAGTGCCAGGTGCACTCGCCAGCTGAGGTGGGAGATGTGGGTCCGCTGGAACCCACCTTCCCTGTTGTCCTATGTTTAGCAATATTTTATGACATTTTGGGTTAGTAACAAACAATACCATTCAAAATTAGTTATAACAGCATGCATCAGTATTCCCATTAACCAAACACCCATGTATTCCAAACATTGAACAGCAAGCATAACACATGTATATTTTGAATAACAGTACACAATCCAACAGCATGCAGGGTTGATTGATGGCAACAGGCCATCAGGTTTGGATATGTGAACAGGGCACATGCATCAACGTACATGCAAATATGTATGAACCAACAGGACAAATGCCCATAGGAATTAATTGTGAATACACATACCCAGTTTGGTGTGGATTGGATTATTTTTGAATATAGGATAGGGTGAAGAAATATTTCATTAACAACTTCAACTACCTATACATATGCTGTACATTTCTAGTAGCTGCAGATATATATACCCTACAGGTCTTAGTACAGTTTCCTATATGTAACCTTAGGAATGTTGGTGATGGGAATGTTACTGCTACATTAATATACATTGCATTTTTATTCATACATGTTCATATCTGGCTGTGTTCAGGTACAGCATCCTGCTACATTTGATTTATATGGTTCTAGACAACTGTGGATGTTCAGTATTTCATACAACCATACTATCTCCATATTGCAAGGGTACAGCAACATATCCAAATTGTGGGACAGACACATTCCAGCTTCAGTACTTTATTACAAACATTTCACTCTTTGGTTGTGGCTGTCTCATTCATTTCATTATGTACTGACTGCAGTATACTTTATTCAAGAGTTATTACAGCTTTCTTGGTGGATTCATACCTCTTTCTCACACTCTCACTTGTTTTATTTCTCTCACTTGTTTTATTTTTACAATTCAAGATGGTACTTAATTCTAGGCATTATTAACATGTCTTACTTGGTTACGACAATCCTTTCCAACAGACTCACTTGTTTCATATGGCAGATTTTAAAAGGGGATGTATTTGACACATGTCTATTGTCTTTAGCTTGTTTACCACTAATTTTCAGGCTTCAGCAGGTTATCTGATATTACCATACAGGTGGAAAATCTCTATTTCAGACTTGTTTAATTTTTATTTCTGGATTACAGGCTGCATCACTTATCTAATCATACAGTATTAGCAGAATCTTTCTTCTAGTGTTATTTGAACTTTATTAATATGTAACTACACTGAACTCTTTTACAAGCTGTCTCACTTATATTGTATAACAATTACAGAAAAATAATGACTAACCTGCCTGGTGGTGCCACCAAACCAGCCTATCACCATAGGATCGCCGATTCGCGGAACGCAGACCTGCAGCTGTAATATAAATGAAGTAATATTTGAACATACATCTCCATAATATCAGCTAGGATAATTTCTTACATACGTAATTACATGGATACTCACTCAGTAGTGGGGCGTTGGGCATTTGCCGGGCCTCCTGGATCCAACGGTTCAGTTGGTCCTGCTTTCATCTCTTCAGGTCCGCATGATGGTAACGGACCTGTTCACCAGTCCTTGGTATGCCTGTGGCACTGGTGAGATCATGTGCCAACCGGTTCCAGGCCTCTGCCTTGTACGCACCCCAGGGAACCTGGCCCTGCATGAGTTGAGCCTCATAATCGTGGATGAGGAGCCAAACCATATATTTAGACTCCTCAACACCCCACCTCTGTGCTCGGAAGCGACTGCCCTCTCCTACACCTGCCATCCTGACTGCAAATAGGTTCCACAATCAGTTATGCTGTGTATTCCTGCCTATGGGGCTTATATATGCCATTTTTCCCACACTTATCTGTGATTGGCCATTTTAGAAATGTATCAGCTTAAAAAAACCTGCTTTGTCATGCTTCTATTTCCATTCATTCCTATATAAATGCTAATACTGCATTTCTCAGTGCAACTGTCATGGCTTAGGGGTTCAGTACTTTGACTATAGTGCACGGTATCCTGGGTTCGATCCTGGGCATTGCTATGTTTATTTTATGACTGTCTACACAGGCTAGAAGGTGTGTCTGTGTAAAGGCAGCTTTGATACAGCCTGCCCTACATTGCCCACTGGTAAGCTGGTTGGCGCATTGTGCAGCTCCGCGCAAATGGGTTAAGCTGGTTTGCACGTCATTTGGCCATGAGCACGCATATTATGCTGTGTGAGGCATTTCTCAGCTATGGGCACACAGTTTCAGCATCATAAAGAGATGCTCAACTCCGGGCACTCCTATTACACCTGTCAAACCACTGCTCACCTGCAGGCAGTCATACTCAGCTTGTTAGAGCGCTGCTCAGCTATGAGCACTTATAATTTTTTTTTTTTATTGTATCAGATTTCTTCCAAAATACATGGCCCATTTCATTACATTTTACTTAAATTATAGTTTTATATATATATGTACATATATGTCAGGGGATTGTTTCATGCTTATTTCACTAAAAAAATAGAAAATTATGTTGTTGGGGCTCGAACCATGACTGCCTCCTCTTTGGCCAACGTCTCTACCGCTACGCTATTGCTACTTGGCTTAATTTGCTTATTTAGATCTTATATGCTTTTTCAGTGACTGCTAACTGTGGCTGAGCGAAGGGCACACCCGTGCAAACGAGCGCAATTATGGGCAAACATTTTTGAAATTATAAAAAAAAAGTGTTAATTTTTACGTTTTACATTACAGTTGGGTTTATAGTCTGTGGGGGCATGTGTGGTGTTGTGTTTCTTGACATTATCGTGGACTCACTCATGGGAGTTTCCTTTCAGGACTGTAACTCTTCTGGGGGCGTGTCCCTTTGCAGGACTCACCATGCGGACATGCCCCCTACTTTCCTACATGGGCCGTGTTAGCCTAGGGTGTGATTCAGCATGCCCTCATGAATATGCATGGCATGCTGACATCACACCGTTTAACTGCAGCCTCCGTGTAAGACTTGTTAACTCTTACACGGAGGTTTCGTGAATCCTGCCCATTGTTAAAATATCATCTATTGACATATGCACATTAATATGTTCTTTACAACAGAATAACTTTTCCATATAGATTAACATCAGCAATTCACAAAATCAACTCAACAAAATATTTATAGACAATGTATTAAGAATAACTATTTATCTGTCATTATAGCTTAGACTAAGCCAAAATTTCCCAATAATAAAAGAATATTATTAAAGCACAAAGTTGTGCTGTAACAATCTTTGTTAAATTAACAAACTAAAATTAATGGCATTTAGCTTCTATGAAAAGACCCAAGGAACAGTAAACAACTATGAGAATAAGATCAAACAACATGTACGACTGTCTTGAACATTCAATGTGCTATGCGTCACAAGGAGAAACTGAGCAAAATATTTAAAGCGAGCAGATTGAGACCATTAGTAATTCAGGACATTATAAACATAAAAGGGGTTCCTATTAGAAGAATGAAAATCCGTTTGAGCGAATACTACAAGAGTGACACGTATTGTGAGAATGATGTAAACTCCGAAAGTTCAAAACCATGAAACTGGAAATGTTGAAGTGTAATGGTTGGCCCATCTGCGGTATAGCTCCATAAGGTAAGTGTGCCATAGTTATGGACTTTAGGGTTAGGGTGTGGGTTAAGGTAAGTGCATAGATAGGTAATGTATGTAAGATTTAGTGTAGTATTAGAAGTAGGGTTTTGTTAAGTGTATTTATGTGTATTATTTATTTTGTTTGGGTATATCTCTGTAGGGGAAGTGTGCGGTACTTACAGACAGGGTTAGGGAGGGGTTAAGGATAGTGCATAGATAGTTGTGTATGTGGAGTTTAGTGTAGGGTTGGTAGTAGGGTTTTGTTAAATGTTTGTATCTGTATTATTTATTTTGTTTGGGTATATCTCCATAGGGGAAGTGTGCGGTAGTTACGGACCTTAGGGTTAGGGAAGGGTTAAGGATAGTGCATAGATAGTTGTGTATGTGGGGTTTAGTGTACGGGTAGAAGTAGGGTTTTGGTGCTTTACTTTAGGGTTTGAAGTAGGATTTGGTTAGCGTATGTATGTGGTTTATTTATTTTGTTTAGGTAGGTAGTATGTAGTGAATGGTGGGGTTGGCCGACTATGACATTTTGTGATTTTAAATTTCGCTGTTTAGTGCGTTCGGGATATTCGTGGTTCGCGCAATAGGTGTCGGTGTTTTTGTATTCGCTTAAATGGATTTTCGCTAATTTACTATAGACCCACATATAAGAACAATAAACCGTCTAATCGCTACATTATTGTTGAGCCATTCTTTTCATTTATAATGTCTCTACCAACTTTAAGTAACAAGAAAAAGTATTTCAACTCCATTTCCGCTCGGAGTCACAAGGAAATTAAATGTATGTAATACAAAGCATATGTTGCACTGAAAAAATATACAATAGGAAAGATTAGGTTTCAAAACATAAGAAACATCTTAAAGTTAATTGTACATGCTAAGGGAATAAGATCTTCTTTCGTTGTGTATCACTGCATCTCAAAATAATCATTGCAACATTCTTTCCTGTTACATAGCTGACAGGTTAAAGTTTAAAAGTCATTTCCTGATTAGTTCGTACATAGGCAGGACTGAAGAAGACCTGTCAAGATCCTAAACAGCTTGCAACTGGCAACTTCGTGTAACAAAGCCAAACAAAGAAATGTGTTGTTCTACCCGGAAAAATAGTAAGCCCTCAGCTACATTTAAGGCTTGTGTCAGCAATAGTAAGCTGAAGTACGAATGCATTTAAATAAGAGTAAAACCTGAATCATACATTTACAATGAAGAAAGTGAAATGTTACCTAATTACTATCAAGCACAATATACCTGTTAATACTTCAAATAATATAAATAATGAAGATAAATTAATAAAAAAAAGCTTAAATACCTTTTCACTTATTTCTAAATGAAGTACTTACTGTGTAGAAATAAAATGACCCTCTGTTAGAAACATTTGCAGTAGAAGTCCCAGGTGTTAAAAACAAAACTGCTAGTATGAGATAAAAGATTTTTATTTTTATTTCCCCAAAAGGAAAATGAAAGAGGGAAAACAAAGTAAATTATAGAAAGCATTATTTTGTTTTCAGTTTCTTTTTTTATCTGTTGATTTCCAAGTGTTATTGTCCACAACTCTCCTCAGTGAAGCACTAGCCCATTCCATTTTGTCAAGTATTTTGTTCGATCTGATGTAAGTCACAGCTGTTCCAAGTCATCAAAGATTTTGGGACCATCTGCTAAAAATAATTTCAGTCTAGCTGGGAACAAAAGATGAGATTTTATTTGACTTTTTTTTTAAGTTCCCTAATCAAAGGCACAACAAGTTTCCTTTTAGAAATAACAGCAGCTGTGTAATCATTATCAAAATGGATGATGCTGTTATTTATTTTGATAAGTGACTTGGACCATGCTGTTTTAAGAACCAGTTCTTTGTTCTGGGTAAAAAGGAATCTTACTATCACAGATTTAGCTGAAGTATTTTTATTAGTCAAAGAAGAAGCTAGGGATCTATGTGCCCTTTCAATACCATAGGCTAGAGCCTCAGGATGATCTAGTGCTTCAGGCAGCCAAGTGGTTGAAAAATTCGCCATACTATTACCTTCAATATTATCTGGAAGTCCAAAGATCCTAATATTATTTCTGCATGACTTGTTATCCAGATCATCAATTTTAAGCTGGAGTAAAGAGTTCTGTTTCAATAAGAATGCAATATTATTTTCTCCTTCTTGCAGTCTTCCATCCATGCCATTTAATGCCTGTTCAATTCTAGTGATCTGAGATTTCTGTCGCTGTAGGTCTTCATGAATAATCTCCATCGGCTTTAAACACCTCTTAAAATTGTCTAATTTTGAGTCCATTCTATCTATTTTCATAGACAGCTCCTAAATGTTTGTAAGTAGAGACTGTAGCTTCTTCTTCTGGCTTTTTCCCAGTTAGAGGTCACCAGGGCAGATCACCTGTCTGCTCATGATTGGCAGTGGAGTTTTACGGTGTCGAGTTACCAGCCCGAATCCCAACCTTCCACAGAAGGCACACACACGCACGCACTCACTCACACCTAGGGCCAATTTACAGTTTCCAATCCACCTACAGCATGTCTTTGGGATGCGGGAGGAAACCAGAGCACCTGGAGGAAACCCACACAACCACAGGGAGGACATGCAGACTCCACACAGACGGCACCCCAGCTGAGGATCGAACCAGAGAACCTCTTGCTGTGTGGTGGCAATGCTAACTGCTGCACCACTGTGATCGCCTGTAAGTAGAGACTGTAGCTCTTTTTTTTAAATGCAGATTTTTGAGAATTGGTCTTGAAGAAGCTCATCTTTATAGCAGGATGATGAGAGAAATAGTTTGTTTCTTTTTTGACAGGAAAAATTCAAAATTCAAAACAAATTTTTTGATACAATCCTATATGATACTAGGAAGTATCATATAAAGTATAAAAAATCATGTTGGGATTGTTTAGATCCTGTCATAAAAATTCTGAAGTGGCAGAGCTGAAGAAAACTGCTGTTAACTAGAGCACATCTTGGTCATGCCCCAAGGGTAATGTTTTTAGTGGGATCTAATTCTGAGCTTTTAGGGAGTTACTGAAAGTTATTTGATTGAAGTTTGTTAAGTTTCCAGATATTCTATATGAGTGGGATTTGGGTACGTGAGTATGGGTTGTATGTGTAAAAGCTGATAAATGGTCACTTAGGATATCAGGGAGGGAGGGTACCAGTGTTGGAATATTTGTATGGATCTAAGACTAGGATCCAGTGCATGGTGGATTCCGGTTGCTTGTTTAGTGCTCTTGTTGGGCATGTGACAAGCGGTGTATACCTGTGCATGTTAATAAAATTAGCCGGGGAGTTTGAGATTAAATTTTGCCAATTAGTGTTAGTATCCCCTAGAATGACAGTTTCATTGGATATGTTTTGGGATGTCCAAGACAGAAAATCTTCAAGAATAGGGATGTTTTGGCCTGTGGGAATATATAGTGCTGCTATGCATAAATGTTTACTATTATTTATTTGTAATGATGCTAATAAAATGTCCATGTTGCCAAATGTTGGGACAGGTTTATGAAGGATGTAATGGTTAAGGATTTATAGTAGATTAAGGCCACACCCCTTCTTTTCTTTTGGAGACTATCTTTTCCTAGAATATCATAACCAGTTGAAACTATTTCAGTGTCTGATATATGTGGCTTTAGCCAGGTTTCTGTAACAGCTACAATATCAGGGGTACATCAAGATAGTCAGGCATGAAGTTTTGTAATTTTGTTACAAATACCGTGTGTTGATTGTTGTTATAAATAGGTTCTGAGTTTTAGTGTTTGGCTTAGAGGAAGGAGAGGGGGTATGGCTGATACTGGGAGAGAGTGAAGGTCTGGGATTTGGATGTATGTCACTGCTTTGAGACAGTAACAGGAGGTGATTTATAAGGTGTTATAAGGGGTCTACTTTTAAACCTTGAAAGATTGAAAGACCGACTATCGGTATCTCGAGATGTAAAGAACTAACACCCACTATACCAAAATATTAAAAATAAGAATATCACTGTACCAAAAATTCATAATACTGAATTTTCAGCAAGTGACATTTTTTAATATAACCGCCATCAAAACATCACAAACGCCACCTCCCGTCTACACCGTAACTAAGCAACTAAACACACACATTAAGAAAACCCGCAAAACCTATGCATAAGCAGGGGGGACGCCCCCTGCATCCCCCATGTGGGTTGCTGTACCCCCACCCCCGGCACTTATATATACCAACTCCAAGGTCACACTACCAAGAAATACACAAAAAAATCTACCGTTATGCACCCCACCTTTACTCAGCACACTATCACACATAAATGGGAAAAATACACATACTACACATTCAAAAAACACACACACACACACACACACACACACACACACACACACACACACACACACACACACACACACACACACACACTCACTCACCTATCTAACCCATCCAACTCCCAAAACTTCCTACCCAAGTAAAAAACAAAAAACCCTACCCAAAACCCTTAAACACTTACAACCTACCTGAATCTCCGTACACAACCAGACATCATCTACCATGTCTAACTTCCAGATGACAATACACTGCAAACACAAACCACACCACACCAAAAGCAGATTCGGTAATCTAAAACTTGGTAAAGTGCAGTTTTCGAATAACTGCACTTTCGATATATTTGTCTCAAGATACTGAAAGTCGATCTTTCAGTCTTTGGAGATTTAAAAGGGATAAGTAGTAGGTTTTAGAAGAGGACCTAGCTGAAGTATAGGGAATTATTTTGAGTTTGTTGTTGATGGGGAAGACTCTGAATTTGGTAATGCATTCGTTGGTACAATTGAATAAAGATGATGAGATGTTAGAGATGCTAATTATGTTGGGTTGCAGTGCTGTAGTTAAGGGGGAGTTCTTAAGGATAATGATAATTTCATGCTCTGGAGGTAGGTGGCTTGGGTTAGTATGAGAAGAAGAGTGCTGAGACAGAAAATGACAACAATTAGCTATTTGGTGTTGGGCATTTTGTAGTGTAACTGATATAGGATATAAGGTAAAGGTGAAGTTTGTGATATTAAGATGTTTGAAAATTGGTCGGTGTTGAAAGTATTATTGGCTCTTAGTAGATGATACTTGGGTGCAGTTGTGGAGTGGCTGATTGGGTGATGGCATATGGGGGAGTGATCTAAGGGAGTATATGTGTAATGAAAGAGGGGGTAAGTGGGAATGGGAGTTTGGTAGTGGAGCGGTGAGAGCCCGAGTGTAGAGAGTGAGAACAAAGTCGGTAGAGCCAAAGAACCAGCTCAGCAGTGACTCCAGAAACAATCAGGGAAACCAGCACAGATCAGTGCATAGTTTGACTGTGTTAAAGTAAAAATGAAACACTGCAGGTGTGTCTCACTGGCTACTACTGTGATTTCACAGTGTTACAGACAGTTCTGGGTATGTCCCTTAAGAAGTCACTCTACAGTGGAAAAGGGTGAGAATTTAGGCGCAATAGATAGACAGGAGTACTGTGGATGCTAGGGGTGAAGCAGTCAATATAGGGGCAGGGATGACTGGAAGCAACCCAGGAATGTGTGCACACCACTTTTGTATTACACTTCACAAATTATCAAGAACAGCACAATAGCAAGTTATCTGGACAGGACATACATATTTCAGTTTTCAAGGATTTGGTCAGCATCTGAAGGGTCTGAGCTGGGACTTGTGCTGTAAGGTCATGTTCTTGATTTTCAGAGGGGTAAACTGATATTTTAATTTTCAAGGAGTTGGTCACCATTGGAAGGGTCTGAGCAGGGGCTTGTGCTGTAAGGTCACGCTCTTGATTTTCAAAGGGGTAGAATGGTGAACACACTCCAGGTCAGACACTAAGGGGCCAGTAGTTACACTAAGGAGAATTCAGATAAGATAAAATTAAATGGTCATGAAACGAAGATAAAATTAAATGGTTATAAAACTACCCAAATAGCAGGACATTTACCTTAACAATGCTATCTCAGACATTGGGTGTCTAACAAAAATGTTTGTTGCCATGATAGTAAGAAATCAGAAGAAACTTTCAAAAGCCCAACCACCTTATACTAAGGATCCCAAAGGAATATTAAAATCCTCTAATGAGCTGCAAAGGGAAACTGCAAATTGTGTTACAAATTATCTTTTGGCAGACAAATAGAAAAAAGTACCATTAGAAATTATGAATAAAGTCAGGTATTAGCATAAAAAGCAAATCTAGCATGCAACTATATACTAAACTACATGAAAGTGGTAGTTAGGATACTTTATTTAAAACATAAACTAAATTAGCATAACACAAATGCATTTTCACAAAGGTTTCATTAGGTGTATTATAAAAACCCTGCCAAACCACTGTTTTTAAAAAACAGTAGTCAATGTCTTGATTCATTATCTTTAATACTGGATTTAGTGATGTATACTTGGTGTTTGGGATCAGGAAGGGAGTCTTAGCTTTAGGGGGTGGGAGGGGGATTTTAGGTTTAAGGAGTGCAACAGGAGGCATATGATAAGGCAACAGGAGAGATTTTTAAGTTTAGAGAGCAATAAGGGCTTTTAGGGTTAAAGATAGAGGAGAGTTTTAAGGGTAAATTTGGGGTTCTGGAAGGCCTATATAGTGTTAAAGGATACAGTGTTGGGAGGGCTTAAGAAATATGGGAAATTCAGTTAGTGGAAGTTGGAGTACTTCCATTTTTGAGCAAACAGCAGTAAGCAAGAGTGTTGTGAGCTACTAGCATGTGAGCAGCAACACACCTCCTAATTTGCCTAAATCACTAGCCAACCTCTATGCTCTTAACAGTTGAAATCTTTCTACATTCTTAAAAATTAAAAGTCAATGCATACTGGTGCAATGTATATGAGAATTCATTTTGCTTTGTTTCTTATAAACTTCCTTTTTTATTAGACCATCTAGGTCCTTATGAATAGTTAAATCTAAAAAAATGAATTTACATCAAACTTCTAAAAAGTTCTGTTGATTGCAGATAAAGTAAAAAAACAGTCAACAATTCAAATAACCTTAATGCAGTTATTTAGAAAACTTACAAATGAGATTTTAATATAATGCATGTGCACTTTTTGATGATGGAATTGATCATGTGATATGTTTGAAAACAAGAGTGGTTTGGCAGGATTTTGTAATGCAGCTGATGAATCCTCTGTGAAAACACATTTATATTATCTTAATTTTATATGCTAAATTAAGTATTTTGACCATTATTTCAACTTTGTGTCTGGTATAGTTGCTGCTGTTGTACATAAAACAACAATGTGTTTGTCATTTTGTTTTTCATGCATAAACTAAGCTTGTTGGCCTTCATCAGAAGACCCATTAGCTTAGTCATACTTAAAGATTTTTACCAAGAAATCTGCTATCTAGTAGTAATGTCCTACATATATGCTATTGTACCTATCTATTAATCTAATGGAAATTGTGAATATTACTATTGCTACTTAGTAAAATTGAAATATAATTCTGTATTCATATTATGCTATCTAGGTTCTTTGTTTCTGTTTTTTTATATACTTTTACATGTCTGTAATATTTAACATTTGCTGTTTTGTATTGTGTTGTATTTTAATGTATTGTATTGTGCATCATCTTGGAAAATTGTTTAGCAGTGGAGCTTTTCTCCCCAGGCATTCATGAAAAAGGTGCATGTTATGGCCCATTTTGATTTGCCCAGAAAACAAATGCTAGCAACTAAAATCATTAACTTGTTTAAATGACACTTAAATACAAGCAGAAATACAGTAGTTATTGAACTGTATATGTTAGTAATGATGTATCCTGAATGCCAATGATGGTTTGAAATGTAACTTGGAAAGGAATCTGTAAATATGGTTTTGAAAAGTTGCTATGGCCTCTTAGGCTGGATCATGGCTGGCAACAGTCTTTGAACCATTTCACTTACCTGGTTATCAAACTTAAATAAATAAATGAATAATGGGAAGGTAGTAGCAAAGAACAAAACGGGCTATACTCCACGGGGTAAATGCCTCATTGAAAAAATTCAGCAAGAAAATCAAACCAAGACTCAGGATTACAACGAGGCAACCAGGCCTTTGGCTGAAAAATTCAAACAACATATATTCTTCAAACAGAAGGATTTATCCAAGTAACAACAAGTCCAGTCTGTGTAAAATTCACAACTCACAATTCATTTATTTGAGTGACATAAAAACAGTAAGCACTTTCGCTAGATAGCTTACTCAGACCTTCAAGAACAAACACACCTTTCCTTTCCTTATATACTACCTTCAAATATTTCAAAATGTGTCATTACCAATCAGAACACTTCTTACATGGTCATGTGTCTAATTTAAATATTTATACAAAAATGCAAAAATGAAAGCAAAGATAAAAATGCAGAAGTAAAATGATAAAAGCACAGCAACAACTTGATCAATATAAAATGTATAAAAGTTATACAGCACAAATATGATGCATATAACATGCACTAATTTATACAGAAATAAAATAATAAATGCACAGCAACAGCTTGCTCAAAACACAATTCAAGAATACAATTCCAGAACACAATTCAAGAATATAGTTCAAAATATGTAAGGGTTATACAGCACAGTTATAACACATATAACCTGCACTGATTTATAATATAGCCATAATACAACCATAGAAGTCAGAAATCAAATAATTTGAGTTTCTGACTTCACTTTTTCATCTTCCTATTCTTTAAGTAAGGTTTAATAGATGCTCTTTCATTGAGTCCTCTTCCTTTGTCTGCTCTAAAGGCTATTATCCATCGTGCCTCTCTATTTTCAATAAAATTTCTGATGTCACCTTCTCTAATACTTGGTACAATAACCTCTATAACTCTGAATTTAAATTTGTATGTCTGCTCTTCTTGCATAACATGTTTGGACAGAGCATTATGCTCACTTTTAGTATGAATATTATAAAGATGTTCCCTTATACAATCTTTAAAAACTCTGTTGGTTTTACCAACATAGAATGAGTGGCAACATTGGCAATCTGCTAAGTAGACCACATGAGATGTCAAGCAAGAAGCTGCTGAAGTAAATATGAATTCTTGACCTGTATCTGGATGTATAAATTTATTACTGGTATTAATATACAAACAAAATTTACATTTACCACAGGGCTGAGTACTGTATTATTTATCTTTATGTGTTTCTGCATGTTTTCCATGACAAAGCAGTCTTTTTTAAATTCTTATTTTTAAACAAGAAACTGGGTTTTGTGCCTAGCAGACTATTTTTCTTAATGGGAAGGTAGGTTTGTTTTATATTTTGATGGCTCAGAACATCTCTTCTACACTGTAATGGACTAGACATGTCTGATTTGTACTACAACTGGAAGATTATTTTGTTCTATTCAATAATGAGGCAGGTAGGCCTTTTTCCAATTTATAATGAATCAAATAGGAGTGTTACCCCTCTGTCCCCTACATCTTTATCAAACCATCCAGATAACCTAACATTTAAAAGAATACACACCATGCTCTTTCTCTTGTCCACACTCTATACCCTAATGCTGTCACCTACAGATACATGTCCATAGCCCTACACTATATTATGCTAATACCATCCACTCCTCACTTTCATGCTTTGCCATCTCCTCCCAATTCTACAATCACACATCTATTGCATACTTCCACTTCAAACATATAGTTGTCAGCAATAACACTAACCACTTCAGCAAACACCTTCACATACTCTGTAAATTATCACACAAACATGCATGCATATTATCACAGATACTCCGTAGTGGTGATATACACCCCAGTCCTGGGCCATATACTGCACAACATACCACCATGGCTACCATTCCACCCTTTCCTCACATTAAAACTATAGACCTTCTCATTCTTAACATGAACCTTAGAAGCCTAGTCAACAAAATCAGACTTTCATGCAGTGATTGCATAATACTCACCAGACATTCTTATAGCAACAGAAATGTGTCTAAAACCCCATATAAAAGACCCAGACATACTCCCACAACGTAATAGCATACACAGGTTAGACAGGATCAGGAAGAAGGTGATGGGTTGCAGTCTTCTACAAAGATAACCTAAGCATAGACTACTTACCCATCAAATACCCTTATGCAGATGACTGCAAACTGAGAGCCATTATTGAATCCCCAAATGATGTGGATATTATACAAAAGGGCCTTACAGAAACAGATGCCTGGTGCCAGAGCCATGGGCTCAAGCTTAATGCCAAGAAATGTATACTTATCCCCTTTGTAAAAAACATGTACCCATGAATTACCACATAGGTGACAGGACACTAAACATCAAAAGTGTGATGAGTGACTTAGGGAAACAGATGGACAATGGTCTCACTTTCAATAACCACATCACCACAACAGCCAGGAAATCCATCTATGTGGCACACCTCATCACTAATGGCTTTTCATCCAGAAAAAAAGGAGGTCATTGTCCCACTGTACTCATCCCTCATTAGACCCATTATAGAGTATAATGTCCTGTTTGGTATGTACCTCACAAGACATCTGCAACAGCTGGAAAGGCCACAGAAATATCGCACTAAAAGAATCACAGGCCTAAAGCAGTTGCCATATGCTGACCTTCTAAAAAAACTCCAGCTATACTCTGTGGCATATCATCAACTCAGAAGTGATCTCTGCTTAACATACAAGGCCATGTTAAACCCTGAGCTGTTGGACATGCTCCACTTAAAGAAATCTCAATCCCTCAGAGTCACACCAACCACCTGCATGTCCTCTCTCACCACGTCCATAAACCTTATCTTAGGCCTTCATCTTTTCCTCTTACCTGGCAGCTCCATCCTTAGCATCGTTTTCCCAATATACCCATCATCCCTCCTCAGCACATGTCCAAACCAACGCAATCTCACCTCTCTGACTTTGTCTCCAAACCATTCAAACTATGCTGACCTTCTAATATACTGATTCCTAATCCTGCCCATCCCTGTCACACCCAGTGCAAATCTTAACATGTTTAACTCTGCCACATCCAGCTCTGACTCCTGCCTTTTTTCAATGCCACCGTCTCCAACCCATACAACATAGCTGGTCTCACTACCCTCTTGTAGACCTTCCCTTTCACTCTTACTGGTACCAGTCTGTCACAAATCACTCCTGATACCCTTCTCCACCCATTCCACCCTGCCTGTACTCTCTTCTTCACCTTTCTTCCATACTCACCATTACTCTGAACTGTTGATCCCATGTACATAAACTTATTCACCTTTGCCAGCTCTACTCCCTGCATCCTCACCATTCCTCTATCCTCCCTCTCATTCACACACACATATTCTGCCTTAGTCCTGCTGACCGTCAGTCCTCTCCTCTCTAGAGCATATCTCCTCCTCTCCAGTGTCTCCTCAACCTGATCCCTACTCTCACTACAGATCACAATGTCATATGCAAACATCATAGTCCATGGGGCCTCCTGTCTGATCTTGTCTGTTAACCTGTCCATCATCATTGCAAATAAGAAAGGGCTCAGAGCTGATCCTTGATGTAATCCCACCTTCACCTTAAACGGATTTGTCACTCCCACTGCAGACTTCACCATTGTCACACTACCCTTGTACATATCATGTACCACTCTTACATATTTCTCTGCCACTCCTAACTTCCTCATACAATACCACAACTCCTATCTAGGCACCCTATCATATGCTTTCTCCAAGTCCACAAAGACTCAATGCAACTCCTTCTGACCTTCCCTATATTTCTCCATCAATAGTCTCAGAGCAAACATCACATCTGTAGTGCTCTTTCCCAGCATGTAACCATACTGCTGATTGCTAATCATCACCTCCCTTCCTAACCTAGCTTCCACAACTCTTTTCCATAACTTCAAGCTGTGACTGATTAGTTTTATCCCTCTGTAGTTACAAGAACTCTGCACATCACCCTTATTCTTAAAAATAGGTACCAAAATAATTTTTCTCCACTCCTCAGGCTTCCTCTGACTTTCCAAGATTTCATTAAACAATCTGATTAAGAACGCCACTGCCACTTCTCCTAAGCGCCTCCATGCTTCCACTGGTATGTCATCTGGACCAACAGCCTTTCCATTCTTCATCCTCTTCATAGCTGTCTGTACTTCCTCCTTGCTAATCTGTTTCACTTCCTGATTCACTATCCCCACATCATCTAACCTTCTCTCTCTCATTCTCTTCATTCATCAACCCCTCAACACACTCTCCTCGTGTGTGAGTACCTTTCCCTCACTATCCTTTATCACCCTTACCTGCTGCACACCTTTCCCAGCTCGGTCCCTCTGTCTAGCCAATCAGTGCAGGTCCTTGTCTCCCTCTTTAGTGTTCACCCTTTCATACAGCTCTCCATATGCCTTATCCTTAGCCTTCACCACCTCTCTCTTGGCCATGCTCCTTATCTCCTTATACTCCTGTCTACTTTCTTCATCTCTCTGACAATCCCACTTCTTCTTCGCCAGCCTCTTCCTCTGTATAGTCTCCTGTACTTCCTCATTCCACCAGCAGGTCACATTGTCCTCCTTCCTCTGTCCAGATGTCACACCAAGCACCTTTCTAGCTGTCTCCCTTACCATCTCTGTGGTAGTTACCCAGCTATTTGGTAACTCTTCACTGCCCCCCAGTGCCTGTTTTAACTCTTCCCTGAACTCCAGCTCATAATCACCCTTTTTCAACTTCCACCATTTGATCCTTGGCACTGCTTTCACACTTATCCTCCTCTTCTTGATCACCAGCATCATCCTACAGACCATCAGTCTATGCTGCCTAACTGCACTTTCCCCTGTCACCACTTTATAGTCTCCAATTTCCTTCAGACTGGCCCTCCTGCATAGGATACAATCTACCTTTGTGCATCTTCCTCTACTCTTGTACGTCAGTGTATCCACGCTCAATTACTACAATGCCTATTATCTCACAACCTTATCTCCCCCTCCCAACATGGCTTCAGACTGAAACACAGCACCACCACAGCCTAATCCATTTCTCTAACACCATCAACCAACTGAGAAATTCAAACCATCAAGTAGCATCAATCTTCCTAGACATGTCAAAAGCATTCGGCACTGTCTCCCATCAGAAACTCCTTAATACTCTTTGTCTCACTAAACATATCAAAGACTTCCCTCTCCTGGTTCCTAAGCTATCTTTCTGACAAGCAGTATGATGGAAATCTGAACTATCACCACGTTTGCCTGTCTCCGTCAGAGTCCCCCAAGGATCCATACTAGGACCCCTTCTTTTCACCATCTTCTCCAATGATCTAGCCTCATCCACAACACATGCTAAAGTAGTTCAGTATGCTGACAATTCAACTTTAATCTGCTCGGCAGATATGTTACCAGCTCTCCAAATAGTAGCCCAACAAGCTTTTAGTGATATAGAAACACATCTAAGTAAATCACAACTAACCTCAACTCCAAAAAAGACACAGTAAATGCTATTTACCAGTAGCAAATATTCACTGACCTTACCTCCTTTCACCATTCTCTCAGCAAACAATAGAGTCATCTAACCAGTTGAACATACACAACTCCTTGGCATTACAATTGACAACAAACTCAGATTCGACCAACACATAGCCAATACAATTAAGAAAGTCCACATCAAACTTGGCTCACTGTACAGAAGCAAGCCATTCCTCACTGTGGAACACCAGACTAGCCATATCCAGAACCTTCCTTCCCTCTATACTCCTATATGCTTCTCCCTCTTTACCAACTTAAAAAAAATCAGACTTAACCAAATTGGAAAGTTGCTACAACAAAATAGCCCGCTTTGCAGCCAACGTTCCCCACCAAGCCCATCATTGTATTGCTCTACATAAATTAAATTGGATCGAGCTACCTAACCTTCTCTACCTCTACCAACTTAAATTCACACACAATATCATCTTCCATCCTGACAGTTGCCCATCCCTCAAGGAACTTGTTGTCCCCTACTCATGCCCACCAAGTCTAAGATCTGCAAATAGAAACTTTCTCACAGTAGACAAAGCTAACAACACTCACGGTAAAGCCCTATTCTCAAATCAAATAGCCAAATTATGGACACCCCACACCCTCCAAATCACACCTGAATCTACCAGTTTCAAACTACTACTATTTGAACACCTATCCAAGAACTGGCATTGCTCCTGCTCCAAACCTGACTGACAAGATATCTATAACCCTTTCAACACACTGCCCACTCCTTGGCTCATTTTCTCCCTCTCCTCAGTGTTTATTACAACTCAAAAATATATATAAAGGGAATCTCATTTGGTCATAACTATTATTTAATATGTACACATTACTAATTTTTTCTCACAGTGATCTTCACTGAAATGCTTGTGTTTTTCTTTTTGAACCTTTATCTAGCACAAAACTGTATTGAATACTACTTTGTATAGACTAAATACATGATGTGTATTGTTCCTCTTACTGTATGGATACTATTGTACTATCTGTTGTATTTTGCTTATTTCTGTGTAGCTTTTCTCCCTGGGCTTCCACTGAAAATGGGCTTCTGGCCCAGTTGGACTTTACCGGTAAACAAATGTAAATAAATAAATAAACAGATAAATTAAATATTTAGAGAGATCAACAATGTCTTTCTTTATATACTCCAGGGAAGTATGTCTCAGGTCACTAATGCCCACACAGACTTTGATAGAATTCATAACTTGTGGTGTAGTGACTTCAGCATGTGTGTGTAACTTGGTGGATCCTGGCTCCAGATAAGTAGCTAACTGTTATCTTTTCCTTGTTCAGTTTGGTGAGTGTGGTATCTGTGTATTATAAAATGGAGTCCCCTAGGATAAGGGTCCTGGGTAATGTGCTTAATTGCCTCCTGGCTGTAGGCATATGTGTGATGTTTGGTGTTGCTTTTGTTGAGTGCTTTAGAGATTTCTGTGGATAGGTGTTGCCATTTAATAGCTTAAGAGGTCTTTAAAGTTTGGGAAGATTGCTTTTTGGTGACTTAGCATAAGTTGGCCTATTTGTGTGGTGGACACTGTATGATGGATGTAGCATGTGTGTTCTTCAAAACCTTGTTTGAAGGCAAGATTTTGGCCTCCAGCAAAACTGTGTATGTGTATCACTAATGTACTGTGTTTGTTTCTTTAAGGATTAAATGGTTACCTGTGAACATAAAACAATTGCTACATTGTCTCAGGTACCAAAATGGCTATGGAGACATTTGGAAATTGCATATCCATGTTGTTCAGGCTTGTATTTGGGTGGACTACTGTATGTTGTGGACTGGGTTAAAAAAACAAAGGTCTTCTTGGTTGGTCTCTAGGGTTTGGCACTAGATTACATTAGATTGAGAACTTTTGTAGAAGTGCTCTTTAATGTGCAAACTAGCTGTTCTAAGCTTGTTTTCATGCAATGGATGTGTTTTAGTGATGCTACGTTATAGTTTTCAGTTCTAAATGTAGTTTTATAGCTAAAATTTATTTTGTAGAGCATGGCAAAGGACCTTTCTTCCTGAACCCAACATCCTGCTGGCTGAGGCTTACAGGAGCTTGTTCTACATAGAAACTTTCCTCTTGGGCTGTCAAGTTGTAACAGCTCTGATTGTGGAAGGACTGGTATTCAATTTACTATTAGATTTACTACATGTAGTGCTTAAGAACAACTTCTTAGTATTTGCGGGGGAATATTTTTGCCAGAAATCTGGGTTAGCCATGGAAGCAATATGTGCTCCAGCATTTGCAAATTTGTTCCTGGCTGAATGAGAAAAGAGGAATATTTTCTCATTAATATTTTCTCATCCCCTTTTATATAAAAAAATCCGTGTCTATTATAGGTTTCTGGATGACATACTGATGGTTTGGTGTGGGCACAGTTGTAATTTCTGGTATATATTAACAGCATTACCCAGTTCTTGAAATTTACTTACAGGATTAATGCTAATGAAATTGATTATTTAGACATCTTGTTAACCAAAGACATCATTACTGTGGAAATGTCTTCCAACATATTCAGAAAAAAGACCTATGCCAACACGCTGCTACACTATGATATTTGCCATACTGAGCATCAATGTAGAAGTGTAGTAAAGGGCCAGATGGTTAGATTATCCAGATTAGTCAGCGACAATATGAAATTTGGTGAAGAACTTTTTACTTTAATAGGGATGTTCAAGAATAGGGGTTATCCCATCAAAGTCTTGTTGGCAATCAGGAAGGAGATAATCAGAAACCACACCACCAGGTTTATTCCCATCCTGAAAGGTGGGCACAGGAATGCAAATCCAAATCAAGTTGACACTTTAAAGAATGATGTCATGGTAGTACCATTTAATCAAGATGTCCCTGAATTAAAACGGAGTATGAAAATATCTGGAGTGATGTTGAGTTTAAAAGTAGATTAGGTTCAGAACCCAGAATTGCTTATAGCAGGGGTAAAAGTATCAAAGAAATTTTAGAAAGGGGCAAAGACATGCTTAAGATTAATTTTACATCTAAATGTACAAATGTGGCTTTTGTTCAACTTGCAGATTCATTAATGATGGACCATATGTCCAAATTGATTCATATGACAGTAATCTGCACTGTCCTGGTCATTGCAACTGCAGCACAAAATTTGTTGTTTACATTGCTACATGTGTCTCTTGTCTTGCATTTTATGTAGGCAAGACAGTCAGGAATTTACATGACAGGATTATGGAACATAATAGGGACATCAGGAATGGAAAGCTAAATAGTGCTTTATACACACAAGGTCTTGAAAGTGTCAATTACAAAAAGTTAATTTTCTTTATTATTGACAGAGTGCTAATCAATAATAGAGGGGAGACCCAGATTTAGACTTACAAGTTAAGGAAACAGGGGGGGGGTTGGAGCCTGAATGGCTAACTGAAAGGAGCAGTTTTTTAGAGCTCCATATAACTAGTTAAATAAGGGAGGAAAAAATATTCTTTTTTTTTTTCTTCAAAGTATAAAATCTTATAGATAAAGGACTAATTTACATAAGTTAAAATGAGCAACTCAAGGAATTCTCACCAGGATGCTGCCTTAAAGAAGGAACTACAACAGATGACATCTACCTTGCAGGAGCTGTCTTTGAAGATGGATGATTTTAAAGAGAACCTAGAAAATCTTAAAACAAGCAGCCAAAACAGGATGACACTATCAAGGAAATGCGACAACAACATCAGACAAGGATAACAGGAATAGAGATTTCATTAAATGACTTAGAAAGCATAATTAAGAAAGAGGAAACACAGAAAGAACTGCTTCTTAAGCAAACCACTTGGTTGGTTAATAAAGTCGATGACTTGGAATATAAGGAGAGGAGAAATAACATCAGGATTTTCAGATTGCCTGAAAACACAGAAGGTGAGGATATTATTTCCTTTTTATCAAGCTGGATCCCTGACTTTTTAAATTTAAAAGAAGGACTTTCCTTTGGAATTGAAAGGGCACACAGAGCTCTTGGGAAACCAGACACTAACTCAAACTCTCCTCCTAGGTCAATAATTATCAATTTTTTTTTTCATACATGGACAAGGAACTGATTTTAAGATCTGCTTGGAGGAAGGCACCTCTAAAATATAAACAAAGCCTGATAAGATTTGATAATGACTATTCATTCAGAATAATGGAAGAAAGGAAAATGGCCAATGATAACATTTCTGAAACAAAATAACATTAAGGTACATCTTGCATATTCAGCTAAGATAAAAATACTATATGCCAATGAGATGAGGACATTTAATGACTTAGAGGAAACCTCTTCATTTAATTTATTTATTTTTATTTTTATTTATTTTACGTTTGTTGACCGGGCTACTCCAACTGGATATATGTCCATTTTCAGCAGAGGCCCGTAGAGAAAAGATCCTCGAAGACACAGTAAAAAAATGATATATAAAAACAATATTTCACAGGTACAAGTACAATACAAGTTTAAGCTGTTTTATACATGATAGATTTTACAAATTGGGTAGATTAATATAGAAGGAAATATGTTCACTCCAAAACACATTTGATTGCAGAATCATATGACATGTAACCTTTGTTAACATGGTGGGTAGTCAATGACATTTTAGGGATATTGATAGAGAAAATCAAATTGAGGCCTGTTATATTTATGGTTTTCAGTAGTCAATTAGTATATACAGTTAATAAGACAGATGTCTTAGCTAATAAAATAACATGAGTAGTTAGTCTGGGTTCACACAGGGGCATAACCAATGTGATTTAAGGTAGGTTTTAAGCCTGATTTTAAATTGTTTAAGTGAAGAATGGGAGGTCAGGACACATATTATTAAAAATAATAATGTGATTTCTTTACCAGAAGATATGGATTGGATGTCACCTTCTCTCAAGGGAACAAAAGAAACAAATGTCTGGACAGCCGTCGAAAAGAAAAAGCAAAAGTCTGATACTGTTACAGACAAATCTCTCAAAGCATCTACTATGATATGAATTGTTTCGCATCACTTTAAAAGACCAGTTTTACTGCTTGAAATTTTTAAATGAAGGTATCTAGCTACTACATTCTTTAACTATATTTTTTGAAAAAATGATACATGGGAGTTTTCACATCACCTCAGGTATGTAAAGCAGGGTACTTTTCTTTTACAGAAGGAGGGTTATATAGCACATAAAGTATTTACATTGTTAATCAACATACGTAGTATATTGTGTTTTCTCTTACTTTATTTTTTCTCTCTCTCTCTTCTCTTTCTCATTATTTGTTTTTAACTGCATCTTATCTCCCTTTCTAAATTCCCTTCTAAGTACTATACTAATATAGTCTGCATATATTTAATAACTCACTACCTACACAAACATAAATAATAGCCTAAATTAGTCTTGCTATAAGGTAGACTAATTAGAAAAGTGAACTTTATTAACTATTACAATAGTTATTAGATTAATGATAGACACTCCCCCAGATTCACTAATCCTCTGTGCAGGACTACTCTTGTCCTGCATGGAAGCACCTGTTTAAGAGGAGGACGGCAGCGCACCATGCATATTAAGGAAGGTGCGCTGCATGAACACCTAATGCTACACGGCATGTGGATGAGTGCAGGGGGAGTGGCTGAGAGCAGAGCTTTAAGAATAAACATGCCCCTGCAAAGTAGAACAGAAGAATGTGTACATAAAAGAGCAAGACTGCCCATAAGTGTCAGCATATCCCCACCAGCAGTCCCCATGTGTTCAACAGCAATAGTACACTGAAAAAAAAAACACAAAGAAACCTTTGTAGTAATGTTTTTAAACCTCCTAGTACAGCTAACTGTAGGTGCACAGGTCTGCCCATCGTGGAGCCATGGGTAAAGCAGCATGAAAGGCTGAAGAGGATAACAAGGAAGGTATAGCAAATGAAGCAGCACAGCAATAGCGTAGTGGTCAGTGCATCCACCTAAGGAGGATGTATTCCCGGCTCGAGTCCCACTGCAGCACATAGCATTTTCCAAGTGTAATCTGTATACGAGCAATTATGTACATTTTATTGCTGTAGAACCTACCAAATAACAATTAAATGTGAACTGGATTACTGCATGAAATGCACATGTGAAGAGTCAGTACCACAATGAATAAGTCAGCAATAAGCAGGCATAAGCACAGATAAGTAGAAGTAAGCAAATGTAAGAATATATATATATATATATATATATATATATATATATATATATATATATATATATATATATACACGAGCCTTGTCTGCAAAGCTATGGAGAGGATCATAATGGAACTCATAAATAAAGACATTGGGGACCTAAAGACACTGGATCCTACCCAATTTGGCTTTGTCAAGGGCAGATCCTGCCTCTTGAACTTAGTCGACTTTTTTGAAACAGTCACTAAGGCCATTGATGAGGGTAAGGCAGTTCACACAGCCTACCTTGACCTAGCAAAAGCGTTCGACACAATACCCACCGGGCATCATAGAAAAGCTCACCAGCTTAGATGTAAACCCATATGTCACAAGATGGGTTGCAAACTGGCTCAAGGACAGAACACATAGGGTTAGAGTTGCTGGTGCCATGTCAGACTCTAAGCCAGTCACGAGCGGTGTCCCACAGGGCTCAGTCCTGGGCCCCCTCTCGTTCGGCATTTATTTTTCTGAAGTGCAGGCAAACCTAGGGGGATTGTGGCTGACAAAATTTGCAGATGACTGCAAACCGGGCACCATAATTGACACTCCATCAGACACAGACATCCTCCAGAGAGGTCTCATAGAAATGGATAACTGGTGCCAGAGCCATGGCCTTAAGCTAAATGCCAAAAATGTATAGTCATACCCTTTGGGAAAAACAAGGTAACCCCTAATTACCACATAGGTGGTAATCCATTAAACTGGAAGAAGTTATCAGGGACCTGGGGACCCAAGTTGACAGTAACCTCTCTTTTGACACTCACATTGCCAAAGTGGTTAGGAAGACCTTCTACATTGCCCACCTGATCATGAAGGATTCACATCCAGATCAGGAGAGATCATTGTACCCCTGTACTCTTCACTTATCAGACCAATGACTGAGTACAACGCCCCATTCGGAATGTACCTTACCCGACACCTGCAGCAGTTGGAAAGACCCCAAAAGTTCCTCACCAAAAGGATAAAGGGGCTCAAACATATGTCATATTATGCCCGACTGAAGAAACTCCAGCTCTATTCAGTCGCATACCGTCTGCTCAGAGGTGATCTGTGCCTGACATACAAGGCCATGTCCAACCGGAATTAATGGACATGCTCCACCTCAAAAATCCAAATCCACCAGAGCCACGAGAGCAAGAGACTTAAACCTCAACACGGATATAAATAGGATGTGCTGGAGGGACAGATTCATCACCCAGAGACTCCCTACACTATGGAACAGAATCCCAGTCCATGTGAGGCAGAGCCCCTCACTGACTCTGTTCAAGAGAAATCTTGACGAGTGGATGGGAGATCGTAGGTTTACCCCGGGAATCATCTCTGTATCACTGCTGGACAGAGGCACAGCAAACTAATGGATACAGTATTCTCATCCTAAGGGGTGGTGAAAGCCACACACACTCTGGCTGGGCTTATAAATGCCCTAGGGCAGATAGCCTTGTATGAACCTATGAACCTATGAACATATATATATATATATATATTGTGAGAGAAATATGTCTTCACATATATAGTAAAAAGTATTCATATATGTATTAGCATTATGCTTGCTGCATTAGAAGCCTAAAAGAGTTAACACATTTATTCTGTTACAGGTTTGAACATAATTGCATGTACTTTCTGACTTTGCTTCTTGTCAGCTCAGTGAATGACCTTGTTCATACACTGAGAAACAGATGATTTTGCTAACGTTAGGAAAAGGAACAATACAGTATTCTGAAATGTTACTAGACTCAAGCAAATAACCTTGTTCATACTGCAGCTGTAGATAAGATTATAGGCTGAAATCAGAATATGCTTTGTGCTCAAAGCAGGAAAGAATCACTAATTGCAACACTGAAATATGAGTGAATTGTTACTGATGGGCAGTTAGCGAGGCCACGTTGATATCTTAGGAAATTTTCACATGGGAAGTTTATACTTGCTATATCAGCAGAAAAACTTAGTAAACACCTGTCTTAGAACAATGCTAAGAGTTGTATTTTATTACGTCAGCTTAGAGGGCAATGGCTTACAAAACAGTATAATAATGAAGTATTTCCTGTATAATGTCAGACAAACTTCTGAACTGCATTTTTGTCTCCTTGTACAAGAGTAAAGGAACCTTAACTGAACCTTGGCTGCATGATGTTTGATTTTTCCTTTGACAAGTTGGTCCTTCTTTGACCGGAAGCCTCTTGGTTGACCTGGATCAGACAGGCCTGGTGGCTGAAATCCGTACGGAAGAAGTTACCGAAATGGTTCTTCTTATTTGAAAAGACCTCTGACTCAATTGTCGTATAAACAGAGGCTGGCCACTTTCTGATCTGCAGCTGACGAGCAGGTTTCAATCGGACCAGGGTGATCAATTGCTGAGGTTCAGGTAAGGGGATTCTACTTTTTTCTGTTTTAGATCAGGGACTTGATTGTATTTGTTCAGTCAGGATTTTTTATGTAAATCCAGGCACAGAAAAATTGCTATCTTGTCATAGATCAGGGAAGCAGAATAAGTAGGCAGGTAGTCTGAAGGGACTATAAAATCTTCGTGGTACCATGTTAAAAAACAGGAAGGGTTACGTAACATTCATAAGGTTAGGTCAAAATCGGTAATAAATGTACAAAACAACCCCAAAATCCGCTGTTAACCGAAGACGCAGAATGCATGCGGTCACGACGTGTCGATAACATTTAATACTACACAAAATGGGTTAATAAATATGAATTTGATGGTAAACTAGAAAAATTCTCAGAAAAAGTTGTCAGACAAATAGCAGATCCAGATTGGCACATGATCAGTGGCAACTGGAATCCCTGTGACGCTGCGCTTAAGCACCTCCCACATAACAGCGCAGAGTTAGACAACAGAGTGAAGGATCTAACAGACCGAATTTCTGAAAAATGGAAACCTAAGGCAGACTGGACTTGCATTAATCGATGCATCCAACAAGAAGGTGAAACTGTTGATAGGTATTATGCCAGATTAATAGAATGTTTTAATAGCCATTGTGGAATGCAGGCTCCTGAAGACCAGACACAAGATTCCCCATATGAGCAGCAGTTAAAGAATGCATTTTTAAAAAGCAGTATTGCACCCATAAGTAGTTTTATTACGAAGCATATGATAGACCATCGTACAAGCAGATTACAGTCACTGCTTGAATATGCTAGGCATGCCAAAAGGCATTTTAATAACAAAAAGAAAAAGAAAGCCCAAGTATTTGCTGTAGATGACAGAGAAGTTTATTTAGTACAGTCCGGAAAGAAGGGCAAGAAGAATGCCCAGGGAAATAAACAATCTGATCAGCAATCAGAGGACTTTGAAGGGAGAAAGAAAAGGGGTGAATGTTTTAAATGCAGTAAAAAGGGACATATGGCAAAGGATTGCAAGCAAAATAAGAAGGCAGCAATGAAGGATAAGAATGGTAGTCAAGAATCACTAGATGGGAATAACGGAGAAAGGACAAACGAGAATGTGAGAGAGAGAGAGCAGAGAATGTCATAGGAGAAATAGAGGAAGTGCAGGAAGCTACCGATAAATAACAGAGAAAGGACAAATGAGAATGTGACTGAGAGAGAGCAGAGAATGTCATAGGAGAAATAGAGGAAGTGCAGGAAGCTACCGATAAATAACGCAGAAAGGACAAATGAGAATGTGATCGAGAGAGCAGAGAATGTCATAGGAGAAATAGAGGAAGTGCAGGAAGCTGCCGATAAATAACAGAGAAAGGACAAATGAGAATGTGATAGAGAGAGCAGGGAATGTCATAGGAAAAATAGAGGAAGTGCAGGAAGCTACCGATAGTAAAGAAAGTGAAATATTAGACTTAGCCTTGTTGAGCTTGGAGCTCTATTTGGCAGACATGAAACCAGAAGTTACACTCCTGGTAGAGGGGAGGGAAGTCAAGTTTCTGTGCAATTCAGGGGCATCATGAACCCTGGTACACCTCTCCAAACTACCAGAGAAGTCAGAGTCACATGATTACATTTTGGTGAAAGCAGCTAATGGACAGCTGTATCGGGAGCCTCTCTCCCATAATATTGCAATAACAGATCCTGTTTCAGGATTAACCCAGAAAAGCAAAATTGTTGTTTCTGCAAAATGCCCAGTGAACCTTTTGGGCAAAGATCTTATGCAACTATTTGGCATAGCAGTAGTTCCAGCCATGCAGGGTATGGAAGCACAACGACAAATGAACACTTTTGCAGTGCAATCGGAGGGTAAAACATTTTATTGGTATAGCCAGGACTTGGTTACGACCAGTCCTGGGGCAATAACTGAAGAGTTAGTGAATGTGGCTATCAGTAAGTTTCCCTCCCTTTGCATTGATGTACAACACCTGTTACACTGTACTTTGTATTATTGTAATACACCAGGACCTGACAAAGAATATGAGCAAAAACTGTTTAAAAACCATGCAAACAAGATTAGTATTGCGTAATCTGTACTGGGACATGAAAGGGAACAGTGTAGTTAGCTGTTCATTGCCCCAGGAGGTCTTTGCACTTTATAAATCAAATCGATTACCACATGTTAGTTTAACTAAAGACAAAGATGTGAAATTGGCAGACCTAGGAGAAAAAGTCACAAAATGGGAAAAGCAGACAGAATTAGAACTGTCAGAACAAGGAGTACATAGACAGAAATTAAATTGGAGCACACAGACACACCCAGCTGTACACTTGCAGTCAAGTGAGGGCAGCTGAGAAACACTCTTACTAGAAGAGGAAGTAAAAGCTTTATTAGACATACCAGAGACCCTCTGGTCAATAGGGAAATCAGATGTAGGACTTATTTGTACATCAGTACCAGTTACCATCACGCCAAAATCAGCCTTTAGACCACAGAAAAGGCAGTACCCCTTAAGAAAAGATGCAGAAGCAGGTATTAAACCTATCATAGCAGCTTTACTTAAGGAGGGAATACTGGTGGAATCTCCCGATTCACCATGTAACACACCCTTATTTCCAGTTAAGAAAGCAAATGGAGAATGGCATATGGTCCAAGATTTGCAAGCTGTAAATGACGCAGTAATATCAAGGGCACCTACAGTGCCAGATCCACACACCCTATTAAATGATTTGAAGCCTCAACACAAATATTTTCCTGTGGTAGATATTAGCAATGCATTATTTGCAATACCAATACACCCTGACAGCCAGTATTGCTTTGCATTTACATTTTAGGGGAAGCAGTATACATATACGCGACTACCACAGGGATATTGTGAAAGTCGAATGATATTCTCACAAGAGATGGCAAGTAACTTGGCGGGGTTTACCCCACCGAAAGGTGGTCAGATTTTACTTTATGTTGATAATATCCTGCTGGCAGCCCCTACCCAGCAATATTGTAAGGAAGACACTATAACATTATTGAAATTCTTAGCCGTTAAAGGACAGAAAGCAAGCAAAAACAAATTGCAGCTTTGGAAAAAACAAGTTAAATACCTTGGATATGTAATATCCAAAAAGGGTAGGGCATTAGATAAAGACAGGAAAATAGCACTCTTACAAGCACCAAAACCCACAACCAAGAAGGAAATTATGTCCTTTCTTGGTACGACTAATTTGTGTCGGAGCTGGATCCCAAATTATGCTTTGGAATCTGCACTGTTGAACAACCTGATCTTTCAGAAGCCTATGGGTGCACAGATTTTGATATAGTGGACACCAGAAGCAGAATTAGTTTTCTGTAAACTGAAACGATTGATAGCATCCTCATTAGTCTTAGGATTACCAAACTATCATAAACGTTTTTTACAAACTGTAGATTGTAAGCAAGGTTATATGACGTCAGTGTTGACATAACAGCATGGGGACAAGCAACGCTCCATTGTTTACTATTAATTGCAACTGGACCCAGTGGCGCGGTCTTTGCCCCACTGTGTACAAGCAGTAGTTGCTGCCGCAATGGCAGTGCAGGCTTCGGCCTCAATAGTATTATCTACTGGCAAACCGATTAATCATGCACAGTTTATTTTAGATTTGTTAAAATCAATTCAGTTACCTCAAAAAGTAGCTATTTGTAAATGCATAGCTCATACCAAGCAACAAGATAGGATTTCAAAAGGTAATGCTAGAGCTGACACAGCTGCAAAGCAAGCAGCCTCAGAAGCATTTCTTTTGAATGAGGAATTACAACCTTCTGAGATTTTAAACTTAGAAATGTTAAAAACAATGCAGACACTTACTACACGAGCTGAGAAACAAAAGTGGGAAAGGCAAGGAGCACTCCTCAAGGAAGGACTGTACATCTCCAAAGAGGGAAAACCAATATTGCCATCTAATTTATTTAAATATGCAGCTTTGTTGAGCCATGGGCAATGCCATGTCTCAACAGGGGGGATGGTACAGTTAGTCAACCAGGTATTCACTACATATGGATTTAAAAATTATACTAAAACATCTTTTTGCAGTTTTCTGTTTCAGGTAAAGAGTCGAATCAACCGTTGGAACAGTAGTCCCAGAAAACTGAATCTGGGTAAAGACTACAAAATGTAAACATTGGAGTTCGCCAAAGTGGGAGGGACCATATCAGGTCCTCTTGTCGACACCCACGGCAGTCAAGATTGATGAAAAAATCCTCTTGGATCCATTTGATACACTGTAAACTTTGCAAAAACTTTGAGCTAGATAAAAATCTTGCTGTTCCACAAAAAGACTAAACATGACAAAATCTAGAGCAAACAGGAATGCAGAACAACCCCAGAAGTATTGCATGGTTATCCTGTTGATTGTACTGATGACAATAATCTTTTTGCTGTGGCCTATCCATTTTTCAGCCACATCAGCTGAACTGAATAAACGTGATGAGTCACCCATAGACTGGCACCCAAACTTTATCAGGCGATTACACGTGTGTATGCTGAGACTTTTAATGTTTCAAATTGCTGGATTCATACAGCCATACCAACAGCATACGGGGGTTATTAATGACTGCGGTCCCCCTAGGGGTCAATGAGACCTGGGAAAACTTGGTTTATGAGACTGTACATTATAAATGTTATACCAAAGCAAACAAAATGGGTACAATTTGTAATTCAAATTATGACTCATTTCTTGAGTCCATGCAAAAGACTGTTAGGGATATACATCATAATCCTATTCTTTTTAAGCAACTGTCTATAATAGATAGGAAAATGTTTCATGCAGGGCAGCCATATCTCAGTAAAGTAACTACTAAGGTAGAGGATCGTTATTTTGTGTGTAATAAGAAAGCATATAAATGGTTACCTGAAAATTGGTCCGGCAGTTGTTTTTTGGGGTACCTGGTTCCGGCCATGCGACACACTGCAGTTTTGCCTCAGGGAAATATTCGAAACACCCGAGATGTAGCCAAGAAACCTGTCAAAGCCTGAGAATCCAGTGGGATGAATTGAGGCAGGCTGGAAGGACCATCATACCATGGGTACCAAGCTGACGCACATGGACTTGAGTGATGTTGTCATATCGTGGGAAGGCATATTACCAGCATATGTAGCAGAAAAATCGATTTGGGAGCTGCAAAAACTGTCCAAACTTCTCGAAGTAATGAGTAATGCAACTTTTTCTGCTCTTGAATTGATAACTGATGAACTGAATGCTATGAGAACTGTAGTACTCCAAAATTGTATGGCTCTCGACTTCACCCTAGTGGAAAGAGGAGGTGCGCTTTAATCAAAAAAGAATGTTACCAGCACGAAATTAATGACCACCTTGAGGTGATACAGCAAGTGTCAACTATGACCAAACCAGGCCCCAACCCACTGATGGACTTTTTCCAGAATCTGTTTGGGGGGTGGGGTACCTTCATAAGGAACATATTAATAGCTGTCTGTGTGGGAATACTCCTGTTGGGAGTGTGTGCACATTGTGGCATACCCTGCATGAAAAAACTGATTAAAGAATTGATAGACATGTCAGTATCTGAAACCTTGTATCAAAACACTGAAGTTGATAAATTGCTGGAAAATGAAATGCTTTCAGAAGTTTAAACTATATGACTTACCTAACCGCAAATCCCACGTGGAAGAGGTTGGGGGAAGAAATTAACTGTTTATGCTTTTGAAGAGAATAAAAGTGTTAATAGGGGGGAAATGTGAGAGAAATATGTATTCACATATATAGTAAAACATGTATTCATATATGTATTAGCATTATGCTTGCTGCATTAGGAGCCTAAAAGGGTTAACACATTTATTCTGCTACAGGCTTGGAAATAATTGCATGTACTTTCTGACTTTGCTTCTGGTCAGCTCAGTGAATGACCTTGTTCATACACTGAGAAACAGATGATTTTGCTAACGTTAGGAAAAGGAACAATACAGTATTCTGAAATGTTACTAGACTCAAGCAAATAACCTTGTTCATACTGGAGCTGTAGATAAGATTATAGGCTGAAATCAGAATATGCTTTGTGCTCAAAGCAGGAAAGAATCAGTAATTGCAACACTGAAATATGAGTGAATTGTTACAGATGGGCAGTTAGCGAGGCCACGTTGATATCTTAGGAAATTTTCACATGGGAAGTTTATACTTGCTATATCAGCAGAAAAACTTAGTAAACACCTGTCTTAGAACAATGCTAAGAATTGTATTTTATTACGTCAGCTTAGAGGGCAATGGCTTACAAAACAGTATAATAATGAAGTATTTCCTGTATAATGTCAGACAAACTTCTGAACTGCATTTTTGTCTCCTTGTACAAGAATAAAGGAACCTTAACTGAACCTTGGCTGCATTAATGTTTGATTTTCCTTTGACATATATATATATATATATATATATATATATATATATATATATATATATATATATATCTACACACACACACACACACACACATATATATATATATATATATATATATATATATATATATATATACATACATACATATATATATATATATATATATATATATATATGTATATGTGTGTGTGTGTGTGTGTGTGTGTGTGTGTGTGTGTGTGTGTGTGTGTGTGTGTGTGTGTGTGTGTGTAGATATACACAGATATATACCTATGATAAGATACAGCAACCAAAAATGACATATGTTCACAGGCCATGCCAATGGAGGTGAGGGGCCCAAGCAAGAAACATGTAACACGTAGCATGACCTGACCCCATCCGGACAGAGGAAACATACAAACAAACCCACAAATAATGTAAGCATTCCACTGCTCTCCAGACTACAGGCAGGATACAACCATGGGGGGACACAGTGGACCCGTGAAATCTAATTTTGGAACAGAGACAGGAGCGTCCCTTGTGGGACACCCCAAAAATTGTCATATTATGGGAGGAAGCCTGTGAAACAACCAATGCAGGGGTGTGTACATACCCGGAATACAAGGGTGGGAAAACCTGATGACCCATGGGTCGAGACAATGTATGGGATAGGTCCCGTAAAGTGGAGAGTGGGCAGTGTGTATTGGTATGTTTAGACCCGATTTGCACACAGAGTAAGGATGAGTGCTGTACAGGAGGTGCAGGTGGGGGAACAATGGGTAGGTAATTATGGGTCTAGGCATGCAGGTGTTTGCTGGAGTGGGCCTATACAGACAGCCGCAGAGATGTAAGCAATAGTGTTCATTGGGCAGAGGCGCTGCCCAACGAACAGCCACTCCAGCCACGATTCTCACTGCAGCAAAGTCTATTTTACATGGCAAAGAATGGAATAACCAGATGTAGATGTATATATATATATATATATATATATATATATATATATATATATATATATATATATATATATATATATATATATCGAGGTATGTGTGTGTGTATATCTAACCATAGCTACATGGAGATACACCTCTCCCTCTCCGTAGTACAAATGTATACATACAGAGCCAGAATACATATAAATACCCACATATAGATATATACATATGCAGACACCCATACATCCATATGTCGTTAGACATATATATATATATATATATATATATATATATATATATATATATATATATATATATATATATATATATATATATATATGCAGCAATATATAAATATATATGTATGCATACATATACAGATATATGTGTATATAGTTATGTAGATATATATATATATATATATATATGTGTGTGTGTGTGTGTGTGTGTGTGTGTGTGTGTGTGTGTGTGTGTGTGTCTCTGTGTGTGTGAAAATATACACACACACACACACATATATATATATATATATATATATATATATATATATATATATATATATATATATATATATACATAGCTAGGATATGATACAACAGCTACGAATTACATATGTTCACAGGTCATGAAAATGGGGGCGAGGAGTCCAATCCACAAATGTGTAACACATAGCATCACCCCCCCAGCTAGACAGGTGAAACATACAAACACACGATACAAGTAAACACACCACTGCTTCCCAGACTACAGGCAGGATAGTACCAGTGGTAGAGACCCGCCAAGTTTAATCTTGAAACAAAGACATGAATGTCCCTTGTGGGACACCCAAAAATTCAATGATTTTTGGGTTTCCAGCCATTACACTGATGTCCAACGGCAGACCACGCATGTACCCGTTCTACAAGGTAGGAGAAGCCTGATTATCCATGGGGTGAGACAACATACATGATGGGTCCCGAGCAGTGGGGAGTGGGTAGTGTATACTGGTGTGGCCAGACACAACCTGCACCTGGAATAAGGAAGAGTGCTGAAGAGGATGTGCATTATGGGAACTATGGGTATGTAATTATGGGCCTAGCTGTGCAGTTGTTGGCTGGACTGGATGTATGTGGTCCACCCCAGGGATGTAAGCAATAGTGCGCATTGGGCAGAGCCAATGCCCAACGAGTAGCCACACCTGGTACGAGTCCCACTGCAGCAAAGTTAAGTTTACATGGCAAAGGACGGCATAACCAGATGTGTTGTTGCAAACCCACTAAATTACACCAAAGAATGCTTGGTCACAACATTCCACTGTAGGCATGTAATCCGGACTAATTGGCATCACAAGGTAGTATTGCTGTCCAGACCTCACAACTGTCCCTGCTATACACTCCAATATTAGGTCTGTCCCTCTCAATCGCTCTGAAAACTAGTGAGTGCTGAAGAAAAGGTGATGAATTGCCCTTAATAAATAATCATAGTAATACAGAGTTATAGAAGTTTCACGTCAGAAATCCTGTATAAATCCACATTCCCTTATTCTGCAAATGTTTCAGGTTAATACTACAAATATATCAAAAATGTCCCTGATTGTCCCTGATTATGTGAGGAGTTGTCACTGAGTCTGTTGAGGTTTCCTCCAATCGGTTGAGAGCTATGTTGCTGTCCTTACCACCACCCAGGAGTGTGATTGTCCAGACCTACCCCCAAATGCAGGGTATATACACAGCTGTTGGTGTAGAAGGAATGCCCAGCTCTGGGCCATTCGTCAGCCATCTTGCACATCCCTGGACATGTCCTCCACTATCAGCCCCTCTGTGTGGCCCAGTAACACCACATACCTATCGACCCCTATTGCATTCGTAGTAATGTCCACAGTCACAAGTAGGTGACACCCTCCACACAACTATATTGGCAGAATCTGGAACCCCCAACCCAGGTGTATTACTGCAGCTGTCCCAGACTACACATGGAAAAACACATGAAGGGAAAACCCAAGCACACTTTGATCACCACCCGGTGAGGTCCACCACCACCCAACACTCCAGACCCCTACACCAACTACTGACACTAAAACCTCCTGCCCTGCCCCACATACATATCCCAACACCCTGCAAACCTGCACTCAAGACCCCACCAATCAGTCAAATGACCTACTATACAGTTAAAATGCCCCCCCTCTACCTACCCGCCTACATCACTACTATTCACATCTACTCTACAACACAGGTATGGCATATGTAAACCTAACCTGAATACCTGAGTGTAGCCTACCCAGAAATGCTAAACCACAATTCCACTTAGCCTTACACTGACCTTCGTGAACAGTCATACCTGACATATACACCTGACTTAAGCATGAATAAAACCTACATGTACATGAAGTAGCATGGGGATATGCAGCAGCAGGCAGGAGTATGCCTGTGGGGGGGGGGGGGCAGTACTCAGATTAAGCAAAGTAGAAGCAAACAAGTTCAAGAAACTGTAACCGGGGGTTAGCAGTGCGTACCATCACACAAACCTGCACAAACCCACATGTCTTGTCCAGCAACAAGATAAACTGCTTCTGCAAGGCTTGAACCCATGACCCTGTACACCATAGTCACCCACTAAACCATCATAGCAATACAGATGAATGAGGTATCAGCAAACTAATCATCACCACAGGTAAATCAAAACAAAGATGTGAACTGAATCTATGTACATTGTGAGGTGGTCTACCTTGCTACATAACATAAATATGTGAACTGGACTACTGCAGTAAGCATAGATGTGAACTGTCATTGTAATAATGTGTAGAAGTCCCCAGGTCCCTATACAGTGTATGTACACATGAATCACAGATACCAAACACATAAAACCTGTAATGAAGAATATATTACTGCCAGAAGGCAAATATAGTGCAAATTAACTATTAAGCAATGCTAACTGCAGCACAGCTTAACTTAGTAAGAGTAAGCAATGTGTAGGGGAGCCAATCCAATCTGCCTACCGGTATACCCCTATAAGCACTGCCAATCTTAGGTAAGCAGATGTGTCCCTAGCTTAGCCTCTTCAATCCCGGCCAATAACGGGAAAGTGCTGCGGGTAAATGGCCATATATAATCCACAGAGGCAGGAATACTTTCCATAAGTGGTGGTAGCTTCCTACTGCAGGCCGAATGGCTGGTTCAGGTAAAAGCGCTGGTGCATCCAGGAGTCATAACTCATGGTATAGCTCCTCGTACAACACCATGAGGAGAGACCACTGCAGGGCTAGTACCAGGGCTTGCAGTATAAAACAGAGGCCTGGGACAGTATCACACATGACCTCATCAGTGCCACAGGTATTCCCCGGCTGGTGAGGAGGTCAGGCATCACCATGCTGACCTGAAGCAGCAGAGGGGGGATGTAATGGAACAGTGGATCCAGCAGTCTCGGCAGATGCTAATGCCCCAGTACTTAGTAACTACTCATTCCACTAAGTTAAGAATTTACTAGCTTGTGTATACAATGGATAGGTATGGCTACATATCACTGTATACTTCCGACATCTGCAGATGAGTGGGCTGTGAAACAGCAAGCCCATGATGCTAGGTTACAAAGGCTGTGTTGCGAGGCAGGTTAGTATTCCTCTGCATGTACTGTCATAACAAATACATATAAGAACATTTGAAAGTGTTGTACCAGTGGGAATACATGTGTAATATTATGTGAATAACGGTATAACCCTGGAGTGCTTCTTTGTACTCTTCTGTCATATGTGGTTAAACTGTTGCATACTATAAATAGAACTGCTGTATTAAGCAGGTTACCCACGCTGTGGTATGCAGATAAAATGTGTATGAAGGTCTGTATAACAATGTTGGAAGTGCCATGAGGTCAGTCGTATTGTATGAGTGAGGGAGACTTAGATAGAAGACAGTAGAAAGCTTTGCATCAATTCCCTGATGGCACAGTGTACTGTGATGTTAACTATAATTTTGTTGTCACACACAGCAGGGGTTTGAATCCCGGGAGTGCTAGTAAGCTGTATGCATAATCATACCCCACAAGTGTACGGATTTTTCTACAATGTTCAGATAGAAAGCTGTATGTATAATTATACCCAACAACTGTACAGAATTGGCTAGAGTGTTCAGATAGACAGTTGTATGCATATTCATACCCCACATCTGTTCCAGTCTGTCCAGCATGGTCAAGATAAATGGCCCATATCACCAGCCTGTTACCCTGATCCCCTGAAAAAACAGTGTGAGGAACCCAGAAATGTAGGCAGCTGTTAATGACATATAACAGCAAGTCAAATGTGTACATAGTCATAGAATGTGTAGGAAAAATAAACCTGTCATTGTAGTACCTCACCCAAAGAGTATGACAGCAATACACAACATATGTTGCAATAACACCTGCATCTTGTCATGGCTGCATGTAAGACACAGGTCACATATATAATAATCTATAAACATACCAGTGTACAATATAAGGCCATTGGGTAGTGTAATAATACTTGTGAGGGAAATATCACTGCAGCAACTAGGAATGTCGTGAAAACTACAAGGATATGCCAGTTGGTAATTGAACACTCTCTCATCCCTACCATATGTGCGAAATAGCCCAATGACACTCCTCAGCTGGTATGTGTACACTCCAAACATTTGTTGTGACATATGTTCTAATGGGTTATACATATTCATATTTGTTTCTATGCATGTGCCATGTTATAATACACCCATATTGGTGGCCTGTTGCCATCATTGACACCTGCATGCTCTTGTAATGGCCACTGTTGTTCATATATGCATGTGTTCTGCTTGCTCTGTGACTGTGTTAAATCC
>NC_056732.1:1757463600-1757549478 GCF_019279795.1 Protopterus annectens | reverse complement strand
GTTTTTAACCTGGTAGTGTTAGTGTGCTCATGGGAGCCTTGAACCAGGTTACTGTTACTGCACAGATATCAACATTCTCCATGCTGAGTAGAGTTTGGACTGCATGCATCTTGCGGTTTAGATGTCTGGCATTGAGTATCATTACTTCCAGTTTTTTATCCCCTGTGATACCTATGTAGGTGGGTTTGTGTTTTCAGCCTTACCACCAGAATGCAAACATGTGCAGACATTACACTTTGGAATTAACACTGGTGTATAAAAAACTACAATGACAATCATACTGTTAATGCATCAGGCATGCTGGGATATACCCACAATGATATCATTACACTGTACTGTTAACAACATGATAATATTACTACAGTGCTATGTAGTCACCCTGTGCATCAGCACCATGCTATCCTGCTCCTGCATCAATGTTACAGATTGCAGGAGGTGGCACAGTTTCATCATATGCACAGGGTGTGTACTTGGTATGCCAGAGTCTGCCATTGACACATCCAATTGACATGTATGTGTGTGTGTGTTAGTGAGGGACAACAGTACAAAATAGGGCAATGTTGATGCGGTGTGTGTGTGTGTGTTAGCTCTAGGTGTTAGCATTATGCATGTGTGCATGCATGCACACAGTTCTACCACATGGCTGCCATATACGGGTGCTTGTGGACAGCCACAGACTGTACCTGCCAGGTCATACAGATCACTGTCTTTGGCCACGGACACGGTACCTGTGCCTGGCAGGGGTGCTACGGACAGTATCAGGTACTATGCCAGACTGGGTACTGTCATCAGAAGCAGTTGGTTGATGACTGGACACATGTCCCTGCTGGGATTGTCCAGAGCCATGTGCACGTGGTCTTCTAGGACAGTCTGATGATAGCACAGACCCAGCATTGCTGGGGCTGGTACTGGCACTATGGGAATGGCTGCGGGTTTGTTGTCATCTGCAACGACTGCCAGCTGATGATGTTGCTGGCATATGTCCACGTCGATGCCTTAACCGTCCTGCATTGCCCTGGCTCATGGACATGTAGTTGTGGAACAGATCTAATGTGTCCCTCCAACGTCTGTCAATGACCTCACCGACAGTACAGATGGCAGCCACAATGTCACGCATAGTGTCATTCATAGCAGTGTGATGTGGTGTAAGCTCCCTCAGACCCTGTCTGGTGTACCGTTCCATATGTGCCTGTGCCTGCATTACAGCCCAGAACATAGCTGAGGTTGAAAGACCTCTGTGGGCATGTGTGACAGGGGCAGTACAACCACAGATGCTCCCACGAGAACCCCTGGACATCTGCCTGTGTGGTACCATGTCAGGACTCTGGCCATGGCTGCTGTGAGGGGATGCATGTGCCACTGATACCACATTACCCTGGTCAATGCCCACTGTATGCTGTCCCTCAGCTAAGGACATTGCTGACAATGGATGTATCAGCAGGATGACTGTGCACATTGATGGGATTGACTGCTGTGTACTGTCGATTGGCTGACCAACAACAGACCCTGTCACACCTCCCTGTGCCATTACACATGTATCATCATTATCACTATCTCCAGCAGCGGCTTCAGGTTCCCTGCTGCACTCCAGCAGAGCAACACCAGAACCTGTGAGAGAAAGACAGGAAACACAATTTACAATGTGTACACAATGTTACCACAGATGCGCACGGGCACATGCACACATGCACATGGGCACACATGCACACTCCTCAGTACAGCAGATACAAACACACACACCTGCAATCCAACACATACACAATACTGTTTGAGGGTATTATTAGTATTAATATTATTATTAGTAATAATAGTATTGTTATTACACACTCACCAGAATGGATTGGCTGCCTTGCTGTTACTCCAGAGGGACCTGCACAAATAAGAGAATTATTGTCAGTGGCCACAACTGTGCCATTGATACTGTGAGTATGATACAGTACAGTAGTACAACAGTTGGCTTTCACAGGTGTACTGATGATATTCAGAATATCAGTCTTGCACAAGACTAGGCAGGATAACAGCTACACACACAGTACACATCTCACACATGCATGAACTACCAGTGCAGAGAACAGTCAACTACAGATATGGCATGTTACCTGCACACTCCATGTCCACATGCTGGGTGGCTCCAGCCTCCATCATGACACATGTCTGTGGATGTTGTTGTTGTTGGCCTGGAGCCACAACACTTAGGAGGAGCTCCTCCACTCTGGTGAGGGGGGGTGGAAAGGTACCCCATCACTTGTGGCAAGCTGTTGTCTGTGGATATCAGACGCACACTGACAGACATTTCTAATTAAATCACTGCAGTGATGGCGTTCCTGCTGTTATGTCCAGTTATGCATGCCTTTGTCATTTACCCGACGGACAAGGTCTTGCCACATTGCAGCCCTCTCCTTCTGGTTCTGGCTGGTCCTGGAAAACAGTGTGGAAAAATCTCGCACCAGACTCTGGTGTATCTCCTCATCCTCTGCAGCTGAATAACAGGGGTTGTGCTGATGCACCATCGAGCTGGAAGGAAAAGAAAAATATGTGAGCAAGTAATATGGCACACGTAATACTCTACTGTACTGATATCACTGAACAGTCATATATAGCATCTGTCTGTCTATCAGGGAATACACATGTAAATTACCACATATCAGTGCTCAGCCAACAACTGTGTGACAGTGCCTGCCACACTCCATACAACAAACTAGTATACACCAGCACTCGGTACACTGTTTGAGGTACAATGCACAACCTCACACTGGGGGTATGTATCAAGCTAATGGATGGATAATATTGTCATCCCATGTAATGCATGCAATGCACATTTATAGTTTCACTGGTAATCCACCCTAGTCTTTGCTGCCATACCCCTGCCTATACCGCAGTCGTACACAGGGAACTACAGCACAACAAATGGCAATGTAGCATGTTTGTATCCCAATAACTGACACATCTTTCTCTGGCCTCACACCAAGGACACACACTACCATGACAGACACAAAGTCATGCTGAGCTATCACACCATTACAGACCTTGCACACAGTCAGTGTCACACTCATTCTACCTCACATAGTTGGTATTGCAATGAGTACATGTGTGTGTGTGCGCATTGTGTCATAGGTAGGTACTATGCTATTGGCCCTGGGCCTATGGCAGCATAGCCTTATGCTACCCTGGCCCTTGGTACACATGTAATGTGGTTGTACTTGCTCCTGTCAAACAGTTACACAGAGGTGGTTCATACGGCATATTACCTATCTCCATAACATTCATCAGGGGTATGTCTGACATCTACTAATAAGGAGCCTTGCTTGTTAATGCTGGGTGGTTTAGTCCAGGGTATGGCTTATTTGTGAATAGGAACCTGTACCTCCAGCATGTGCTCTTTACTGTGGTGACAAGGATGAGGGCCATAGGTCATTTAGGCTGGACAGATTGTGAGGTGTTACCATGGTGGTTGGACAACTGGTATGGGTGTGACATAAATCTGTATATCCAGCAGTGGTAACCTCTGTGTAGGTAGTATGAAAGGCACTCTATCTGTGGTTTTGTCAGTCACTCTGCATAGGGAATGTGTTTGAGGGCATTATCACTCTTTGTTAGGTATGTCTGTGGCCTTTTCCCTTGCTGTAGTTGTCATGGGAGGTACATACCATTTAGGACATTGTGAGGTGTAGAGGGGTACAGTGACCCACATTTCCTTAGCTGACACACCATTTGTGATGACACGTACCATGTACAGGGATTACAAGACTAGTGTGCCACTGTGAATATTAAAGGGGAGGCTATTGTACACTTGTTTCCCATGTTCCCTTCTGACACCTCCAGTAGTAGGCAGGCAACCACCTATGTGGTAGTTAGTGGTTGAAGTGTTTTGGAATGGGGTATGGTACTCCAGTATCCACACTGGTGTTCAGTCCATGCCTTCATCACCAGGCACCTGTTGCAATACATCTGCCCCATGTGTCTCTCTCACTCTCTCTCTCTCTCTCTCTCTATATATATATATATATATATATATATATATATATATATATATATAAATATATATATAGATTGATATATTCATATACATACATATCTATAGACATTCATATCTGTCTGTATCTGAGTCTACCTGACATGGTCGACAGGCCATATGATCGAAACTCATTTGGTCGACAGTTCATTTGGTCGACAGGCATGTTATGTGGGGGGCTTCACCCCCCACACCCCCCCTAACTATATATATCAACTCCAGGGTCGCACAACATTGGGGAGGGGGGCAAATCTGCCTGTCGACCAAATGAACTGTCGACCAAATGAGTTTCGATCATATGGCCTGTCGACCATTTCAGGTAGACCCATGTATCTATATATATATATATATATATATATATATATATATATATATATGTGTCAATTACATCTATATGTTTATACATATTCTATCTATATATGTATATCTATTTATAAATACCTCTCTGTCTATGTATGTATATATATATATATATATATATATATATATATATATATATATATATATATATACATACACATACACATACTAACATACTTCTAAACATCCATTGCTGTACAACCTACATTGCACATTGTACATTATACAACAACCTACATTGATATGTGCACATAGCAACCTTCAACTACATATGTATGTCCAGCCTTCACTAACAGTTGCAATATGTCCCTTGCCCTATGCACATCTTTATATACATATAGATACAGACTGCTAACACATATGGAGGGTTCACAGTATGTAGATTATTAGATTATGTAGTTTACATTACCTTTGTTTCTGACAGCCTATTTGGATGGCTTGCTTGCTGTATGGCTGCTGGCTGGCTTGCTTGCTGCTGGCTTTTTTTTTTTTTTTTAATTTTGTTGGTCTCTCTCTCTCTCCCTCCAGTTGCTGCAATGATATTATTGCATGTGTGGACTGGGAGTACAGGCTGCTTTTGTAGGTATCTGCACATGTGCATGTGATGGCCTCTGCACCAATTGTTGGCCAGCATTTACTAATTGCATGCAGCCTGCTGTGTGGTAATTGCAGTTCTCACTGTGATTTCAGGACAGTGCTATAAAATGTTAGGTTAGGTAGGTATAGGCCTTTCAGTTTTTCAAGGTGTGGACCATGCTGGTTTGCTGTGGACACTGTTGTGTCAGTCAAAATGTTGGTATGTCTCTCCTATCTAAGGCTGTGTTGTAGGCATTGAAATGCATGTTGTACTGAGACCTGACTGTTGCTTCTTCTAGTTCATTCTTCTCAGTGTGTATGTTAACTCACACCTAATAATGCTAACACTGTTTACATGGGAGTATGTACTTTCCTGTGGGACTTGTGGATTAACTGGTATACAACAGTAGCTCTTGCAATTTCTTGCTATGGCTTCACTATTTTGCCTTTACATTCACTCCTTGAAGGCCTGATATTTGTCTTTATTGGAATGTGTTGCTATGGCTTTCTTATTTTCTGTTTACATTCACTTCTTGTAATGCATGATATATTTCTTTCAGCAGCAATTTCTTATATGTTTGGTGTGGTTTGGTGGCACTGCATGCAGTCTGGTGAGGCCAAGGTGTGGGGTTTGACACTTACAAGGGTATCTTATTTTGCTGCTGAGCAGTAGTAGGGCCTTGTACTTTGTACTAACAGTTATGAATATCAATCAAGCACATGCAGAGCTTGTAAACTGCTATACTGTCCTTGGTTTGTTAGATGGCTACATCCTTTGATATTTCTGGGTTGTACTCCTACATGATGGTGTGCTTGTGGAAGCAATTCTACAGCTATTCACAGAGTGTGTAACAGCAGACAGGCTGATATGCCTGTGTGTTTCTGACACTTGTAGGCCTCAGATACTCTCAGGTATATATTTGAGCAGCCTCTGGGAAAGGTACATATCAGTAGGATACTTGGGTTAGTATGAGAAGAGTGCTGAGAGAGAAAATGACAATAATTAGCTATTTGATGTTGGGCATTTTGTAGTTTAACTGATATAGGATATAAGGTAAAGGTGAAGTTTGTGATATTAAGATGTTTGAAAATTGGCTGGTGTTGAAAGTATTATTGGCTCTTAGTAGATGATACTTGGGTGCAGTTTTGAAGTGGCTGATTGGGTGATGGCATATAGGGGACTGATCTAAGGGAGTATATGTGTAATGAAAGAGGGGGTAAGTGGGAATGGGAGTTTGGTAGTTGAGCGGTGAGAGCCCAAGTGTAGCAAGTGAGAACAAAGTTGGTAGAGCCAAAGAACCAGCTCAGCAGTGACTCCAGAAACAATCAGGGAAACCAGCACAGATCAGTGCATAGTTTGACTGTGTTAAAGTAAAAATGAAACACTGCAGCTGTGTCTCGCTGGCCACTACTGTGATTTCACAGTGTTACAGACAGTTCTGGGTATGTCCCTTAAGAAGTCAATCTACAGTGGAAAAGGGTGAGAATTTAGGCGCAATAGATAGACAGGAGTACTGTGGATGCTAGGGGTGAAGCAGTCAATATAGGGGCAGAGATGACTGGAACTGACCCAGGAATGTGTGCACACCACTTTTGTATTACATTTCACAAATTATCAAGAATAGCACAATAGCAAGTTATCTGGACAGGACATACATATTTCAGTTTTCAAGGATTTGGTCAGCATCTGAAGAGTCTGAGCTGGGACTTGTGCTGTAAGGTCATGTTCTTGATTTTCAGAGGGGTAAACTGATATTTTAATTTTCAAGGAGTTGGTCACCATTGGAAGGGTCTGAGCAGGGGCTTGCACTGTAAGGTCATGCTCTTGATTTTCAAAGGGGTAGAATGGTGAACACACTCCAGGTCAGACACTAAGGGGCCAGTAGTTACACTAAGGAGAATTCAGATAAGATAAAATTAAATGGTCATGAAACGAAGATAAAATTAAATGGTTATAAAACTACACAAATAGCAGGACATTTACCTTAACAATGCTATCTCAGACATTGGGTGTCTAACAAAAATGTTTGTTGCCATGATAGTAAGAAATCAGAAGAAACTTTCAAAAGCCCAACCACCTTATACTAAGGATCCCAAAGGAATATTAAAATCCTCTAATGAGCTGCAAAGGGAAACTGCAAATTGTGTTACAAATTATCTTTTGGCAGACAAATAGAAAAAAGTACCATTAGAAATTATGAATAAAGTCTGGTATTAGCATAAAAAGCAAATCTAGCATGCAACTATATACTAAACTACATGAAAGTGGTAGTTAGGATACTTTATTTAAAACATAAACTAAATTAACATAACACAAATGCATTTTCACAAAGGTTTCATTAGGTGTATTATAAAAACCCTGCCAAACCACTGTTTTTAAAAAACAGTAGTCAATGTCTTAATGATCTTTAATACTGGATTTAGTGATGTATACTTGGTGTTTGGGATCAGGAAGGGAGTCTTAGCTTTAGGAAGTGGGAGACGGATTTTTGGTTTAAGGAGTGCAACAGGAGGCATATGATAAGGCAACAGGAGAGATTTTTAAGTTTAGAGAGCAATAAGGGATTTTAAGGTTAAAGACAGAGGAGAGTTTTAAGGGTAAATTTGGGGTTCTGGAAGGCCTATATAGTGTTAAAGGATGCAGTGTTGGGAGGGCTTAAGAAATATGGGAAATTCAGTTAGTGGAAGTTGGAGTACTTCCATTTTTGAGCAAACAGCAGTAAGCAAGAGTGTTGTGAGCTACTAGCATGTGAGCAGCAACACACCTCCTAATTTGCCTAAATCACTAGCCAACCTCTATGCTCTTAACAGTTGAAATCTTTCTACATTCTTAAAAATTAAAAGTCAATGCATACTGGTGCAATGTATATGAGAATTCATTTTGCTTTGTTTCTTATAAACTTCCTTTTTTATTAGACCATCTAGGTCCTTATGAATAGTTAAATCTAAAAAAATGAATTTACATCAAACTTCTAAAAAGTTCTGTTGATTGCAGATAAAGTAAAAAAACAGTCAACAATTCAAATAACCTTAATGCAGTTATTTAGAAAACTTACAAATGAGATTTTAATATAATGCATGTGCACTTTTTGATGATGGAATTGATCATGTGATATGTTTGAAAATAAGAGTGGTTTGGCAGGATTTTGTAATGCAGCTGATGAATCCTCTGTGAAAACACATTTATATTATCTTAATTTTATATGCTAAATTAAGTATTTTGACCATTATTTCAACTTTGTGTCTGGTATAGTTGCTGCTGTTGTACATAAAACAACAATGTGTTTGTCATTTTGTTTTTCATGCATAAACTAAGCTTGTTGGCCTTCATCAGAAGACCCATTAGCTTAGTCATACTTAAAGATTTTTACCAAGAAATCTGCTATCTAGTAGTAATGTCCTACATATATGCTATTGTACCTATCTATTAATCTAATGGAAATTGTGAATATTACTATTGCTACTTAGTAAAATTGAAATATAATTCTGTATTCATATTATGCTATCTAGGTTCTTTGTTTCTGTTTTTTTATATACTTTTACATGTCTGTAATATTTAACATTTGCTGTTTTGTATTGTGTTGTATTTTAATGTATTGTATTGTGCATCATCTTGGAAAATTGTTTAGCAGTGGAGCTTTTCTCCCCAGGCATTCATGAAAAAGGTGCATGTTATGGCCCATTTTGATTTGCCCAGAAAACAAATGCTAGCAACTAAAATCATTAACTTGTTTAAATGACACTTAAATACAAGCAGAAATACAGTAGTTATTGAACTGTATATGTTAGTAATGATGTATCCTGAATGCCAATGATGGTTTGAAATGTAACTTGGAAAGGAATCTGTAAATATGGATGTTCGTCGTCTCCCATTGCTGCAGTCCTGACTAATGGGGTACTCCGCTGCCCACCATCGGCCCGAATACCAAAGGGATAGATCTGGCGTCGGTCATGGTGCCCGAGACTGACGTGGTGTCAGTATAAATGCGCATGACCGACGCCATAACTTCTGTCTTTCTTGCCGCATGGTCCTAAGCAGAAGCAGAATTTGCAAGTGCCGTTCGGCGTTCTGGAATTGTTGGTTTTCGAGTTTCAGACCGGAGACCAAGTTGGGCTAAGTACCCCATTGGGGGACATTTTTTTTTTTTGTCTTTTTCTTGCCTCAGTATTGACGGATGTCAGAAAAAGTTAATAACTGTATTTCTTGTGGGAAACAGATTCCTCATTGGGATTACCATTCACTCTGCATTCCTTGTTTAGGGCCTGAGCACGACGTTGTTGGGTGTCGCTTTTGTGCTACTTTTAATAAGCGTACTATTAAACGTCGGTTGGACTGTGCTAGGCTGGTGTTTGGTAAACGTTGTAATTACAACATGCCGTCGGATTCTCCGACGACTGGCTCTTCTAAGAAGCGCAAAGAAAAGTCTTTGCGGTCCAAGCAGGATGAGGCGTCCACTCCGGATGTCGGTCCTGTAGAACCACTGGCTGTTTCAGTGGCTCTTTCTCACGGTGTACCAGAGTGTCAAGGGGAGCCTTTGTTGCTACAGGGGGTGGCTTCTCCTTTGTTAGGCCAGGGTGAGGGTGCTCCTCTGTTGTCTGTGGCTCCCTCCCCTCGTAGGGTGGTTAAGCCTCCTCCTTCTCAAGGCAAAGGCCATTCTAAGTCTAAGTCTGCCCCTGCGGGTGCTTTTCCCCAGGGTCCAGCTCCTAGGAAGCACATGTTAAAGATGGCTGAAGATTTGATTACTTTAATTAGGGGTTCCATGCCTCCCCCTGAGAAGAGGCCCAGGGTAGAGTCAGAGTTGGAGGGTTTGGTTCAGTCTTCCAATGAGTCAGATTCCTCTGTGGAAGACCTTCAGGATTTCCCTCCCTATTCTGATTCGGAGGCTGAGGATGCTTCTCCCTCTGCGTCCCCTCCAGAAGATTTTTCTTTCTCTGAAACTTTGCATTCCATGAGGGAACATTTCAAATGGGAAGGCCAGGATTATTCTGATTCTCGTAAAAGGCTGAGAGAATTTTTGTTTTTGCCTCAGCACAGGCCCTTGGCTATTCCTCCTGTACTGGATGTTGTTCAGGATGTATTTTCTGAGGCTGCCCTTAACCCAGATTCTCTGCCTCCTGCCCCTGTTAAACCAGATAGATACTACAGGGTTCCGGAAGCTCACAAGTACTTGTTTAAGAGCCCTAGGGCTGATCCAGAAACTATTTCTCAAGGCCCCAAAGGTGTTAAGGCTTCTGTGGTTAAGAATCCAGTTCCTCTGGACAAGGATGCTAGGGCCCTGGATAGGTGGGGTAAAAACTGTATACCTCTTCTACTTTGGCTATGAGGGCTTTAAATTGTCAGTTTCATATGCTCAGGTATCAGAATTTTTTGTTGAGTCAATTGAAATGTAAAGTAGATGCTTTAGCTGAAGGTATTGACTGTAAGGAGCTTCAGGATTTAGTGCATGCTTCAGACCAGGTTGGTAAGCATTCTTTGCAGTGTGGTTTTGATGCTTTACAAGCTTCTTCCAGGGTGGCTGCTACTAGTTCTGTTGTTCGCAGACATGCCTGGCTTAAAGATCAGTCCTTGTCGGAGCATGTTAAAGCTCGAATTATGGATGCTCCTTTGCAATCTGATGTTCTTTTTGGCCCTCCAGTGGAATTAGTTTTAAAAAAATGGAGGAAAAAGCTAAGTCTATGCAGACAGTTAAGGAATTTTTACAGGTTCAGCCCCCTAAGTTCCATAGGAATTGGCCTGCTAAGGGATGGTCTTTTCCCTCTTCGGATTTTCATTCTAGAGGCAGGTCGAGGCGTGGTAGAGGTAGGGCTTCCTTTCAGGGCCCTGTTACTTCTAGGTCTTTGAGTTCTTCTACCCCTTCTGCTGGGGAGGGCAGGGGTCAGTCCTTTCGGAAGCAGACCCAATGACCTGTGTCTTCAGCTGCCGGACTCTGCTTTGCTGGCAGCTCCTCTAGGCGGAAAACTGGGACTTTTCAAAAGGAAGTGGCATTTGGTTACCCAAGACAAATGGGTGTTGGACATTATAACTCGAGGCTACAAATTTTATTTTCACACATTCCCGCCTTTCAAAGGTATGCCGGATGTGCCTCATCAGCAAAGACTGGAAGCACAGGCACAGATTTCTTCTCTGCTCCAGTTGGGAGCAATACAGGAAGTTCCTTCTGCGGAAAGGGGCACAGGGTTTTATTCCCGTCTTTTCTTAGTGCCAAAGAAGGGAAATACTTGGAGGCCCATTCTGGATTTATCCATTCTAAACACCTTTCTGGAAATTCCAAAATTCAAGATGTTAACACTGCAACAGCTGTTGCCTATGCTGGGCAGGGATCACTGGATGGTGACTTTGGATCTCAAGGAGGCCTATCTTCACATTCCTATCAGGCCCAGTTGCAGGAAATTCCTGAGGTTTCGGACTGGGAATTTGCATTATCAGTTCTCTGCATTGCCCTTTGGCTTATCTACTGCGCCCAGGGTATTCACAAAAGTCCTGGCTCCAGTAATAGCTTTTTTCAGACTAAAAGGAATTCAGATTTATCCTTATCTGGACGATTGTTTGATACTGGCTCAAGGCAAGCACGAACTACTTCGACATCTGCAGTATGTGATGACAGTTTTCAGATGCCTGGGGTATTCTGTGAACGAAATAAAGTCCAGTCTAGTACCCTCACAAGAGATGTGTTTTCTGGGTGTGAGACTGAATACAGCGACTTAGATGGCATTTCTTACCCCGGACAAACAAAGAAATCTTCACCAATACTTCCTACAGCTATCAGTAATGTCCAGGCTGACTGCAAGGACAGTCCTTCAAGCCTTGGGGTTCATGGCATCTTGCATTCTAGTACTTCCCAATGCCAAACTGCATATGAGGAAGTTACAATGGTATCTCAAAAGCGTTTGGACTCAACACAGCCACGATTTGGACACTGTCATTTGGATTCTTCCTTGCATTCAGAAGGAATTTGTGTGGTGGGCTCAGGAATGTCACCTAAACAAGGGACTCTCTGTGACCCAACCAGAGGCAAGTCAGATATTAACGACAGACGCCTCGGAGTCAGCCTGGGGTGCTCATTTCAAAGGAAAATGGATTCAAGACCTTTGGCCCCCGGAGTTGCTTCACTTGCATATCAATATGAAGGAGATGCTGGCAGTTCAATTTGCCTTAAAAGCATTCCAGGATCTACTTCGACCGGGACTGGTGTTGATTCGAACGGACAACACAACTGTCATGTGGTACATCAACAAGCAGGGGGGAACTCATTCTTACCCTCTTTGCAGACAAGCAATGCTGTTATGGGAAACTGCTTTGAATCTGCACATCACTCTTCGAGCACAGTTTCTGCCAGGGGTACAGAATTCGTTAGCGGATGTTCTGAGCAGGCAAATGGTGGATCCTCACGAATGGAAGTTGGATCCTCAGGTGTTTCGTCAGTTGACCATGGCTTGGGGAACTCCAGACATAGATCTGTTCGCTTCTCCTCTGAATTTCCAACTACCTCTGTTTTGCACAAGGCTGTTTCATCCGAAAGCCTGGAAAATAGATGCACTATCCTTCAGTTGGAGCAACCTTCACGTGTATGCCTTTCCTCCTCTGCCTCTTCTTCCGAAAGTCCTGTTGAAAGTCAGGAGGGACAAACCGTGCATGATCCTTATAGCACCGGATTGGCCTCGTCAGCATTGGTACCCTCTGTTGAGGAGCTTAATTCAGGGGGCCCCTTGGCCATTACCATGGATTCCTCACTTATTGTCTCAAGAAAACAATCATTTTCTCAATGTCAGGGTGCAATCCCTACACCTGACAGCCTGGCGCATTCAGTTTTAGAGAATGAGGGCCTTCAGCTCCCTCAACAAGTTTTGGATGTTCTTTTGGAAGCCAGGCGTCCCAGTACTCGAAAAGTTTATGCTGATAAATGGAAGAGATTTTTTCTTTGGAGTTCAGCTAAAGGCTTTGATGTCACATTGCCTGATTTGAGTTGTACATTGCAATATTTGACTATGTTATTGGACAAGGGTTTGTCTTTCTCTTCTGTTAAAGTGCATGCTGCAGCTATTTCTGCTCACTATGATGGTGACCCTCCTTTATTTTCACATCCATTGCTTAAACAGTTTCTTAGAGGGGCAAAGAATATAAGACCCCCACGGAGGGCTCCTACTCCTACTTGGGATCTTAATTTTGTTTTGGAAAAGCTGACTCTGCCTCCTTTTGAACCTGCAGCTACGGCTGACTTGAAGTTGTTGTCTTGGAAGACTGCTTTTTTATTGGCTGTTACTTCTGCTAGAAGGGTATCTGAATTACAGGCTCTCATGGCAGTGGAACCTTTTCTGATTTTTCACCGGGACAGAGTTTCCTTGCGTACTAATCCTACTTTTCTGCCTAAAGTGATTTCTAATGTGGCATTGAACCAGTCTATACATTTGCCTACTTTTTATGCTAACCCCCAAACTGAAGGGGAAAAAGTTTTGCATTCTTTGGATTTCCATAGGCAGTTACGATATTATTTGTTCAGAACCAAAGAGTTCAGAAGTACTCAACAGTTATTTGTTTCGTTTGCTGTGACTTCACGTGGAAAAGCTGTCTCGAAACAAACTATTTCCAAGTGGATTGGCCATTGTATTGCTTTTTGTTATTCTCATCATGGAAAAGAGGTTCCAGTTGGGATCAGGCCTCATTCTACTAGGGCTACGGCCACATCTACTGCTTTTTTAAGAGGGGTAGCTACTAAAGACATTCTAGAGGCAGCTACCTGGAGTTCTGTACATACCTTTACAAAGCATTATCATTTGCCTCTTTATTCTAGGTCTAGGGCTGGGTTTGCCACTGCAGTCTTACAGGGCATGTCTGCAGCTCCTCAGGCTATTTAGTTGACCAACCTCCCTTTTTTTCCATTGCTCTGGGATTCTACCCATTAGTCAGGACTGCAGCAATGGGAGACGACGAACATAGTACAGTTTTGTACCTACCATAAATGTAGATGTTCGAGGATCTCCATTGCTGCAGTCCAATTTTCCCTCCCTCCTTCCCCCTTTTTCTTTTTAGATTGGGGTTTTTGGGTGGTGTTTTTTGCATTCTGACATCTGAGGCAAGAAAGACTGAAGTTATGGCGTTGGTCATGCGCATTTATACTGACACCACGTCAGTCTCGGGCGCCATGACCGACGCCAGATCTAGCCCTTTGGTATTCGGGCCGATGGTGGGCAGCGGAGTACCCCATTAGTCAGGACTGCAGCAATGGAGATCCTCGAACATCTACATTTATGGTAGGTACAAAACTGTACTTTTTGAAAAGTTGCTATGGCCTCTTAGGCTGGATCATGGCTGGCAACAGTCTTTGAACCATTTCACTTACCTGGTTATCAAACTTAAATAAATAAATGAATAATGGGAAGGTAGTAGCAAAGAACAAAACGGGCTATACTCCACGGGGTAAATGCCTCATTGAAAAAATTCAGCAAGAAAATCAAACCAAGACTCAGGATTACAACGAGGCAACCAGGCCTTTGGCTGAAAAATTCAAACAACATATATTCTTCAAACAGAAGGATTTATCCAAGTAACAACAAGTCCAGTCTGTGTAAAATTCACAACTCACAATTCATTTATTTGAGTGACATAAAAACAGTAAGCACTTTCGCTAGATAGCTTACTCAGACCTTCAAGAACAAACACACCTTTCCTTTCCTTATATACTACCTTCAAATATTTCAAAATGTGTCATTACCAATCAGAACACTTCTTACATGGTCATGTGTCTAATTTAAATATTTATACAAAAATGCAAAAATGAAAGCAAAGATAAAAATGCAGAAGTAAAATGATAAAAGCACAGCAACAACTTGATCAATATAAAATGTATAAAAGTTATACAGCACAAATATGATGCATATAACATGCACTAATTTATACAGAAATAAAATAATAAATGCACAGCAACAGCTTGCTCAAAACACAATTCAAGAATACAATTTCAGAACACAATTCAAGAATATAGTTCAAAATATGTAAGGGTTATACAGCACAGTTATAACACATATAACCTGCACTGATTTATAATATAGCCATAATACAACCATAGAAGTCAGAAATCAAATAATTTGAGTTTCTGACTTCACTTTTTCATCTTCCTATTCTTTAAGTAAGGTTTAATAGATGCTCTTTCATTGAGTCCTCTTCCTTTGTCTGCTCTAAAGGCTATTATCCATCGTGCCTCTCTATTTTCAATAAAATTTCTGATGTCACCTTCTCTAATACTTGGTACAATAACCTCTATAACTCTGAATTTAAATTTGTATGTCTGCTCTTCTTGCATAACATGTTTGGACAGAGCATTATGCTCACTTTTAGTATGAATATTATAAAGATGTTCCCTTATACAATCTTTAAAAACTCTGTTGGTTTTACCAACATAGAATGAGTGGCAACATTGGCAATCTGCTAAGTAGACCACATGAGATGTCAAGCAAGAAGCTGCTGAAGTAAATATGAATTCTTGACCTGTATCTGGATGTATAAATTTATTACTGGTATTAATATACAAACAAAATTTACATTTACCACAGGGCCGAGTACTGTATTATTTATCTTTATGTGTTTCTGCATGTTTTCCATGACAAAGCAGTCTTTTTTAAATTCTTATTTTTAAACAAGAAACTGGGTTTTGTGCCTAGCAGACTATTTTTCTTAATGGGAAGGTAGGTTTGTTTTATATTTTGATGGCTCAGAACATCTCTTCTACACTGTAATGGACTAGACATGTCTGATTTGTACTACAACTGGAAGATTATTTTGTTCTATTCAATAATGAGGCAGGTAGGCCTTTTTCCAATTTATAATGAATCAAATAGGAGTGTTACCCCTCTGTCCCCTACATCTTTATCAAACCATCCAGATAACCTAACATTTAAAAGAATACACACCATGCTCTTTCTCTTGTCCACACTCTATACCCTAATGCTGTCACCTACAGATACATGTCCATAGCCCTACACTATATTATGCTAATACCATCCACTCCTCACTTTCATGCTTTGCCATCTCCTCCCAATTCTACAATCACACATCTATTGCATACTTCCACTTCAAACATATAGTTGTCAGCAATAACACTAACCACTTCAGCAAACACCTTCACATACTCTGTAAATTATCACACAAACATGCATGCATATTATCACAGATACTCCGTAGTGGTGATATACACCCCAGTCCTGGGCCATATACTGCACAACATACCACCATGGCTACCATTCCACCCTTTCCTCACATTAAAACTATAGACCTTCTCATTCGTAACATGAACCTTAGAAGCCTAGTCAACAAAATCAGACTTTCATGCAGTGATTGCATAATACTCACCAGACATTCTTATAGCAACAGAAATGTGTCTAAAACCCCATATAAAAGACCCAGACATACTCCCACAACGTAATAGCATACACAGGTTAGACAGGATCAGGAAGAAGGTGATGGGTTGCAGTCTTCTACAAAGATAACCTAAGCATAGACTACTTACCCATCAAATACCCTTATGCAGATGACTGCAAACTGAGAGCCATTATTGAATCCCCAAATGATGTGGATATTATACAAAAGGGCCTTACAGAAACAGATGCCTGGTGCCAGAGCCATGGGCTCAAGCTTAATGCCAAGAAATGTATACTTATCCCCTTTGTAAAAAACATGTACCCATGAATTACCACATAGGTGACAGGACACTAAACATCAAAAGTGTGATGAGAGACTTAGGGAAACAGATGGACAATGGTCTCACTTTCAATAACCACATCACCACAACAGTCAGGAAATCCATCTATGTGGCACACCTCATCACTAATGGCTTTTCATCCAGAAAAAAAGGAGGTCATTGTCCCACTGTACTCATCCCTCATTAGACCCATTATAGAGTATAATGCCCTGTTTGGTATGTACCTCACAAGACATCTGCAACAGCTGGAAAGGCCACAGAAATATCGCACTAAAAGAATCACAGGCCTAAAGCAGTTGCCATATGCTGACCTTCTAAAAAAAACTCCAGCTATACTCTGTGGCATATCGTCAACTCAGAAGTGATCTCTGCTTAACATACAAGGCCATGTTAAACCCTGAGCTGTTGGACATGCTCCACTTAAAGAAATCTCAATCCCTCAGAGTCACACCAACCACCTGCATGTCCTCTCTCACCACGTCCATAAACCTTATCTTAGGCCTTCATCTTTTCCTCTTACCTGGCAGCTCCATCCTTAGCATCGTTTTCCCAATATACCCATCATCCCTCCTCAGCACATGTCCAAACCAACGCAATCTCACCTCTCTGACTTTGTCTCCAAACCGTTCAAACTGAGCTGACCTTCTAATATACTGATTCCTAATCCTGCCCATCCCTGTCACACCCAGTGCAAATCTTAACATGTTTAACTCTGCCACATCCAGCTCTGACTCCTGCCTTTTTTCAATGCCACCGTCTCCAACCCATACAACATAGCTGGTCTCACTACCCTCTTGTAGACCTTCCCTTTCACTCTTACTGGTACCAGTCTGTCACAAATCACTCCTGATACCCTTCTCCACCCATTCCACCCTGCCTGTACTCTCTTCTTCACCTTTCTTCCATACTCACCATTACTCTGAACTGTTGATCCCATGTACTTAAACTTATTCACCTTTGCCAGCTCTACTCCCTGCATCCTCACCATTCCTCTATCCTCCCTCTCATTCACACACACACATTCTGCCTTAGTCCTGCTGACCGTCAGTCCTCTCCTCTCTAGAGCATATCTCCACCTCTCCAGTGTCTCCTCAACCTGATCCCTACTCTCACTACAGATCACAATGTCATATGCAAACATTATAGTCCATGGGGCCTCCTGTCTGATCTTGTCTGTCAACCTGTCCATCATCATTGCAAATAAGAAAGGGCTCACAGCTGATCCTTGATGTAATCCCACCTTCACCTTAAACGGATTTGTTACTCCCACTGCAGACTTCACCATTGTCACACTACCCTTGTACATATCATGTACCACTCTTACATATTTCTCTGCCACTCCTAACTTCCTCATACAATACCACAACTCCTATCTAGGCACCCTATCATATGCTTTCTCCAAGTCCACAAAGACTCAATGCAACTCCTTCTGACCTTCCCTATATTTCTCCATCAATAGTCTCAGAGCAAACATCACATCTGTAGTGCTCTTTCCCAGCATGTAACCATACTGCTGATTGCTAATCATCACCTCCCTTCCTAACCTAGCTTCCACAACTCTTTTCCATAACTTCAAGCTGTGACTGATTAGTTTTATCCCTCTGTAGTTACAAGAACTCTGCACATCACCCTTATTCTTAAAAATAGGTACCAAAATAATTTTTCTCCACTCCTCAGGCTTCCTCTGACTTTCCAAGATTTCATTAAACAATCTGATTAAGAACGCCACTGCCACTTCTCCTAAGCGCCTCCATGCTTCCACTGGTATGTCATCTGGACCAACAGCCTTTCCATTCTTCATCCTCTTCATAGCTGTCTGTACTTCCTCCTTGCTAATCTGTTTCACTTCCTGATTCACTATCCCCCACATCATCTAACCTTCTCTCTCTCATTCTCTTCATTCATCAACCCCTCAACACACTCTCCTCGTGTGTGAGTACCTTTCCCTCACTATCCTTTATCACCCTTACCTGCTGCACACCTTTCCCAGCTCGGTCCCTCTGTCTAGCCAATCAGTGCAGGTCCTTGTCTCCCTCTTTAGTGTTCACCCTTTCATACAGCTCTCCATATGCCTTATCCTTAGCCTTCACCACCTCTCTCTTGGCCATGCTCCTTATCTCCTTATACTCCTGTCTACTTTCTTCATCTCTCTGACAATCCCACTTCTTCTTCGCCAGCCTCTTCCTCTGTATAGTCTCCTGTACTTCCTCATTCCACCAGCAGGTCACATTGTCCTCCTTCCTCTGTCCAGATGTCACACCAAGCACCTTTCTAGCTGTCTCCCTTACCATCTCTGCGGTAGTTACCCAGCTATTCGGTAACTCTTCACTGCCCCCCAAGTGTCTGTTTTAACTCTTCCCTGAACTCCAGCTCATAATCACCCTTTTTCAACTTCCACCATTTGATCCTTGGCACTGCTTTCACACTTATCCTCCTCTTCTTGATCACCAGCATCATCCTACAGACCATCAGTCTATGCTGCCTAACTGCACTTTCCCCTGTCACCACTTTACAGTCTCCAATTTCCTTCAGACTGGCCCTCCTGCATAGGATATAATCTACCTTTGTGCATCTTCCTCTACTCTTGTACGTCCGTGTATCCACGCTCAATTACTACAATGCCTGTTATCTCACAACCTTATCTCCCCCTCCCAACATGGCTTCAGACTGAAACACAGCGCCACCACAGCCTAATCCATTTCTCTAACACCATCAACCAACTGAGAAATTCAAACCAGCAAGTAGCATCAATCTTCCTAGACATGTCAAAAGCATTCGACACTGTCTCCCATCAGAAACTCCTTAATACTCTTGTCTCACTAAACATATCAAAGACTTCCCTCTCCTGGTTCCTAAGCTATCTTTCTGACAAGCAGTATGATGGAAATATGAACTATCACCACGTTTGCCTGTCTCCGTCAGAGTCCCCCAAGGGTCCATACTAGGACCCCTTCTTTTCACTATCTTCTCCAATGATCTAGCCTCATCCACAACACACAGTATGCTGACAATTCAACTTTAATCTGCTCGGCAGATATGTTACCAGCTCTCCAAATAGTAGCCCAACAAGCTTTTAGTGATATAGAAACACATCTAAGTAAATCACAACTAACCTCAACTCCAAAAAAGACACAGTAAATGCTATTTACCAGTAGCAAATATTCACTGACCTTACCTCCTTTCACCATTCTCTCAGCAAACAATAGAGTCATCTAACCAGTTGAACATACATAACTCCTTGGCATTACAATTGACAACAAACTCAGATTCGACCAACACATAGCCAATACAATTAAGAAAGTCCACATCAAACTTGGCTCACTGTACAGAAGCAAGCCATTCCTCACTGTGGAACACCAGACTAGCCATATCCAGAACCTTCCTTCCCTCTATACTCCTATATGCTTCCCCCTCTTTACCAACTTATAAAAAATCAGACTTAACCAAATTGGAAAGTTGCTACAACAAAATAGCCCGCTTTGCAGCCAACGTTCCCCACCAAGCCCATCATTGTATTGCTCTACATAAATTAAATTGGATCGAGCTACCTAACCTTCTCTACCTCTACCAACTTAAATTCACACACAATATCATCTTCCATCCTGACAGTTGCCCATCCCTCAAGGAACTTGTTGTCCCCTACTCATGCCCACCAAGTCTAAGATCTGCAAATAGAAACTTTCTCACAGTAGACAAAGCTAACAACACTCACGGTAAAGCCCCATTCTCAAATCAAATAGCCAAATTATGGACACCCCACACCCTCCAAATCACACCTGAATCTACCAGTTTCAAACTACTACTATTTGAACACCTATCCAAGAACTGGCATTGCTCCTGCTCCAAACCTGACTGACAAGATATCTATAACCCTTTCAACACACTGTCCACTCCTTAGCTCATTTGTTTATTACAACTCAAAAATATATATAAAGGGAATCTCATTTGTTCATAACTATTATTTAATATGTACACATTACTAATTTTTTCTCACAGTGATCTTCACTGAAATGCTTGTGTGTTTTTCTTTTTGAACCTTTATCTAGCACAAAACTGTATTGAATACTACTTTGTATAGACTAAATACATGATGTGTATTGTTCCTCTTACTGTATGGATACTATTGTACTATCTGTTGTATTTTGTTTATTTCTGTGTAGCTTTTCTCCCTGGGCTTCCACGGAAAATGGGCTTCTGGCCCAGTTGGACTTTACCGGTAAACAAATGTAAATAAATAAATAAACAGATAAATTAAATATTTAGAGAGATCAACAATGTCTTTCTTTATATACTCCAGGGAAGTATGTCTCAGGTCACTAATGCCCACTCAGACTTTGATAGAATTCATAACTTGTGGTGTAGTGACTTCAGCATGTGTGTGTAACTTGGTGGATCCTGGCTCCAGATAAGTAGCTAACTGTTATCTTTTCCTTGTTCAGTTTGGTGAGTGGGGTATCTGTGTATTATAAAATGGAGTCCCCTAGGATTAGGGTCCTGGGTAATGTGCTTAATTGCCTCCTGGCTGTAGGCATATGTGTGATGTTTGGTGTTGCTTTTGTTGAGTGCTTTAGAGATTTCTGTGGATAGGTGTTGCCATTTAATAGCTTAAGAGGTCTTTAAAGTTTGGGAAGATTGCTTTTTGGTGACTTAGCATAAGTTGGCCTATTTGTGTGGTGGACACTGTATGATGGATGTAGCATGTGTGTTCTTCAAAACCTTGTTTGAAGGCAATATTTTGGCCTCCAGCGAAACTGTGTATGTGTATCACTAATGTACTGTGTTTGTTTCTTTAAGGATTAAATGGTTACCTGTGAATATAAAACAATTGCTACATTGTCTCAGGTACCAAGATGGCTATGGAGACATTTGAAAATTGCATATCCATGTTGTTCAGACTTGTATTTGGGTGGACTACTGTATGTTGTGGACTGGGTTAAAAAAACAAAGGTCTTCTTGGTTGATCTCTAGGGTTTGGCACTATATTACATTAGATTGAGATAACTTTTGTAGAAGTGCTCTTTAACATGCAAACTAGCTTTTCTAAGCTTGTTTTCATAAAATGGATTTGTTTTAGCGATGCTACATTATAGTTTTCAGTTCTAAATGTAGTTTTATAGCTAAAATTTATTTTGTAGAGCATGGCAAAGGACCTTTCTTCCTGAACCCAACATCCTGCTGGCTGAGGCTTACAGGAGCTTGTTCTACATAGAAACTTTCCTCTTGGGCTGTCAAGTTGTAACAGCTCTGATTGTGGAAGGACTGGTATTCAATTTACTATTAGATTTACTACATGTAGTGCTTAAGAACAACTTCTTAGTATTTGCGGGGGAATATTTTTGCCAGAAATCTGGGTTAGCCATGGAAGCAATATGTGCTCCAGCATTTGCAAATTTGTTCCTGGCTGAATGAGAAAAGAGGAATATTTTCTCATTAATATTTTCTCATCCCCTTTTATATAAAAAAATCCGTGTCTATTATAGGTTTCTGGATGACATACTGATGGTTTGGTGTGGGCACAGTTGTAATTTCTGGTATATATTAACAGCATTACCCAGTTTTTGAAATTTACTTACAGGATTAATGCTAATGAAATTGATTATTTAGACATCTTGTTAACCAAAGACATCATTACTGTGGAAATGTCTTCCAACATATTCAGAAAAAAGACCTATGCCAACACGCTGCTACACTATGATATTTGCCATACTGAGCATCAATGTAGAAGTGTAGTAAAGGGCCAGATGGTTAGATTATCCAGATTAGTCAGCGACAATATGAAATTTGGTGAAGAACTTTTTACTTTAATAGGGATGTTCAAGAATAGGGGTTATCCCATCAAAGTCTTGTTGGCAATCAGGAAGGAGATAATCAGAAACCACACCACCAGGTTTATTCCCATCCTGAAAGGTGGGCACAAGAATGCAAATCCAAATCAAGTTGACACTTTAAAGAATGAGGTCATGGTAGTACCATTTAATCAAGATGTCCCTGAATTAAAACGGAGTATGAAAATATCTGGAGTGATGTTGAGTTTAAAAGTAGATTAGGTTCAGAACCCAGAATTGCTTATAGCAGGGGTAAAAGTATCAAAGAAATTTTAGAAAGGGGCAAAGACGTGCTTAAGATTAATTTTACATCTAAATGTACAAATGTGGCTTTTGTTCAACTTGCAGATTCATTAATGATGGACCATATGTCCAAATTGATTCATATGACAGTAATCTGCAGCGTCCTGGTCATTGCAACTGCAACACAAAATTTGCTGTTTACATTGCTACATGTATCTCTTGTCTTGCATTTTATGTAGGCAAGACAGTCAGGAATTTACATGACAGGATTATGGAACATAATAGGGACATCAGGAATGGAAAGCTAAATAGTGCTTTATACACACAAGGTCTTGAAAGTGTCAATTACAAAAAGTTAATTTTCTTTATTATTGACAGAGTGCTAATCAATAATAGAGGGGAGACCCAGATTTAGACTTACAAGTTAAGGAAACAGGGGGGGGGGGGTTGGAGCCTGGCTAACTGAAAGGAGCAGTTTTTTAGAGCTCCATATAACTAGTTAAATAAGGGAGGAAAAAATATTCTTTTTTTTTTTCTTCAAAGTATAAAATCTTATAGATAAAGGACTAATTTACATAAGTTAAAATGAGCAACTCAAGGAATTCTCACCAGGATGCTGCCTTAAAGAAGGAACTACAACAGATGACATCTACCTTGCAGGAGCTGTCTTTGAAGATGGATGATTTTAAAGAGAACCTAGAAAATCTTAAAATAAGCAGCCAAAACAGGATGACACTATCAAGGAAATGCGACAACAACATCAGACAAGGATAACAGGAATAGAGATTTCATTAAATGACTTAGAAAGCATAATTAAGAAAGAGGAAACACAGAAAGAACTGCTTCTTAAGCAAACCACTTGGTTGGTTAATAAAGTCGATGACTTGGAATATAAGGAGAGGAGAAATAACATCAGGATTTTCAGATTGCCTGAAAACACAGAAGGTGAGGATATTATTTCCTTTTTATCAAGCTGGATCCCTGACTTTTTAAATTTAAAAGAAGGACTTTCCTTTGGAATTGAAAGGGCACACAGAGCTCTTGGGAAACCAGACACTAACTCAAACTCTCCTCCTAGGTCAATAATTATCAATTTTTTTTTTCATACATGGACAAGGAACTGATTTTAAGATCTGCTTGGAGGAAGGCACCTCTAAAATATAAACAAAGCCTGATAAGATTTGATAATGACTATTCATTCAGAATAATGGAAGAAAGGAAAATGGCCATGATAACATTTCTGAAACAAAATAACATTAAGGTACATCTTGCATATTCAGCTAAGATAAAAATACTATATGCCAATGAGATGAGGACATTTAATGACTTAGAGGAAACCTCTTCATTTAATTTATTTATTTTTATTTTTATTTATTTTACGTTTGTTGACCGGGCTACTCCAACTGGATATATGTCCATTTTCAGCAGAGGCCCGTAGAGAAAAGATCCTCGAAGACACAGTAAAAAAATGATATATAAAAACAATATTTCACAGGTACAAGTACAATACAAGTTTAAGCTGTTTTATACATGATAGATTTTACAAATTGGGTAGATTAATATAGAAGGAAATATGTTCACTCCAAAACACATTTGATTGCAGAATCATATGACATGTAACCTTTGTTAACATGGTGGGTAGTCAATGACATTTTAGGGATATTGATAGAGAAAATCAAATTGAGGCCTGTTATATTTATGGTTTTCAGTAGTCAATTAGTATATACAGTTAATAAGACAGATGTCTTAGCTAATAAAATAACATGAGTAGTTAGTCTGGGTTCACACAGGGGCATAACCAATGTGATTTAAGGTAGGTTTTAAGCCTGATTTTAAATTGTTTAAGTGAAGAATGGGAGGTCAGGACACATATTATTAAAAATAATAATGTGATTTCTTTACCAGAAGATATGGATTGGATGTCACCTTCTCTCAAGGGAACAAAAGAAACAAATGTCTGGACAGCCGTCGAAAAGAAAAAGCAAAAGTCTGATACTGTTACAGACAAATCTCTCAAAGCATCTACTATGATATGAATTGTTTCGCATCACTTTAAAAGACCAGTTTTACTGCTTGAAATTTTTAAATGAAGGTATCTAGCTACTACATTCTTTAACTATATTTTTTGAAAAAATGATACATGGGAGTTTTCACATCACCTCAGGTATGTAAAGCAGGGTACTTTTCTTTTACAGAAGGAGGGTTATATAGCACATAAAGTATTTACATTGTTAATCAACATACGTAGTATATTGTGTTTTGTCTTACTTTATTTTTTATCTCTCTCCTCTCTCTCTTCTCTTTCTCATTATTTGTTTTTAACTGCATCTTGTCTCCCTTTCTAACTTTCCTTCTATGTACTATACTAATATAGTCTGCATATATTTAATAACTCACTACCTACACAAACATAAATAATAGCCTAAATTAGTCTTGCTATAAGGTAGGCTAATTAGAAAAGTGAACTTTATTAACTATTACAATAGTTATTAGATTAATGATAGACACTCCCCCAGATTCACTAATCTTCTGTGCTGGACTACTCTAGTCCTGCATGGAAGCACCAGTTTAAGAGGAGGACGGCAGCGCACCATGCATATTAAGGAAGGTGCGCTGCATGAACACCTAATGCTACACGGCGTGTGGATGAGTGCAGGGGGAGTGGCTGAGAGCAGAGCTTTCAGAATAAACATGCCCCTACAAAGTAGAACAGAAGAATGCGTACATAAAAGAGCAAGACTGCCCATAAGTGTCAGCATATCCCACCAGCAGTCCCCATGTGTTCAACAGCAATAGTACACTGAAAAAAAAACACAAAGAAACCTTTGCAGTAATGTTTTTAAAACTCCTAGTACAGCTAACCGTAGGTGCACAGGTCTGCCCATTGCAGAGCCATGGGTAAAGCAGCATGAAAGGCTGAAGAGGATAACAAGGAAGGTATAGCAAATGAAGCAGCACAGCAATAGCGTAGTGGTCAGAGCATCCGCCTAAGGAGGAGGCATTCCCAGCTCGAGTCCCACTGCAGCACATAGCATTTTACAAGTGTAATCTGTATACGAGCAATTATGTACATTTTATTGCTATAGAACCTACCAAATAACAATTAAATGTGAACTGGATTACTGCATGAAATGCACATGTGAAGAGTCAGTACCACAATGAATAAGTCAGCAATAAGCAGGCGTAAGCACAGATAAGTAGAAGTAAGCAAATGTAAGAATAGTAAGCGTGTGCAAGTGTGTATGGGCGGGGCGATAAGCAGGCGTAAGCACAGATAAGTAGAAGTAAGCAAATGTAAGAGTAGTAAGCGTGTGCAAGTGTGTATGTGCGGGGTGAAGCACCGCTGACACAGATCAAGCAAAGGAGACGCTAACTGCATGTAACACTCTGTGACCGGAAGTCAGCAGTGCTAACCTCCGCGCAAACCCATTCACAACCACTTGAAAGTGCCTTCAGCACACCGTATCAAATTGCCGGTGTCACACATGGGTCTGTGTACATTAACAGAGTCAGTCGTAGGTAAAGCATACGTGTCACACAAGGCTGGCCTGTATGCACACGAAACACAGTACCCAGCAATACCAGTCAACGTTACCGGATATGTAACTAAAGAATTAGAGGTATATGTGTTTGTATGAATATCCATAACTATATAGATATATACCACCCCTCTCTGTAGTACAAATGTATGCATACATAGAGAGACATATAAATAAATACCCACAAATACAGATATACATATGCAGACACCCATACTTCCACATGTCGTTATATATATATATATATATATATATATATATATATATATATATATATATATATATATATATATATATATATATATATATATATATATATATATATATATATATATATATATATATATATATATATATATATATATATATATATGTATATGCACGTGTGTGTGTGTGTGTGTGTGTGTGTGTGTGTGTGTGTGTGTGTGTGTGTGTGTGTGTGTGCGTGGATATACACAGATATATACCTATGATAAGATACAGCACCCAAAAATGACATATGTTCACAGGCTATGCTAATGGAGGTGAGGGGCCCAAGCAAGAAACATGTAACACGTAGCATGACCTGACCCCATCAGGACAGAGGAAACATACAAACAAACCCATAAATAATGTAAACATTCCACTGCTCCCCAGACCACAGGCAGGATACAACCATGGGGGGACACAGTGGATCCGTGAAATCTAATATTGGAACAGAGACAGGAGCGTCCCTTGTGGGACACCCCAAAAATTGTCATATTATGGGAGGAAGCCTGTGAAACAACCAATGCAGGGATGTGTACATACCTGGAATACAAGGGTGGGAAAGCCTGATGACCCATGGGTCAAGACAACGTATGAGATAGGTCCCGTGAAGTGGAGACTGGGCAGTGTGTAGTGGTATGTTTAGACCCGATCTGCACCCAGAGTAAGGATGAGTGCGGTACAGGAGGTGCAGGTGGGGGAACAATGGGTAGGTAATTATGGGCCTAGGCACGCAGGTGTTTGCTGGAGTGGGCCTATACGGACAGCCCCAGAGATGTAAGCAATAGTGTTCATTGGGCAGAGGCGCTGCCCAACGAACAGCCACTCCAGCCACCATTCCCACTGAAGCAAAGTCTATTTTACATGGCAAAGAACGGAATAACCAGATGTAGATGAATATATATATATATATATATATATATATATATATATATATATATATATATATATATCGAGGTATGTGTGTGTATATCTAACCATAGCTACATGGAGATACACCTCTCCCTCTCCGTAGTACAAATGTATACATACAGAGCCAGAATACATATAAATACCCACATATAGATATATACATATGCAGACACCCATACATCCATATGTCGTTAGACATATATATATATATATATATATATATATATATATATATATATATATATATGCAGCAATATATAAATATATATGTATGCATACATATACAGATATATGTGCATATAGCTATGTAGATATATATATATATATCTATATATATATAGCTAGGATATGATACAGCAGCTACGAATTACATATGGTCACAGGTCATGAAAATGGGGGCGAGGAGTCCAATCCACAAACGTGTAACACATAGCATCACCCCCCCAGCTAGACAGGTGAAACATACAAACACACGATACAAGTAAACACACCACTGCTTCCCAGACTACAGGCAGGATAGTACCAGTGGTAGAGACCCGCCAAATCTAATCTTGAAACAAAGACATGAATGTCCCTTGTGGGACACCCAAAAATTCAATGATTTTTGGGTTTCCAGCCATTACACTGATGTCCAACGGCAGACCACGCATGTACCCGGTCTACAAGGTAGGGGAAGCCTGATTATCCATGGGGTGAGACAACATACGTGATGGGTCCCTAGCAGTGGGAAGTGAGTAGTGTATACTGGTGTGGCCAGACACAACCTGCACCTGGAATAAGGAAGAGTGCCGAAGAGGATGTGCATTATGGGAACTATGGGTATGTAATTATGGGCCTAGCTGAGCAGGTGTTGGCTGGAGTGGATGTATGTGGTCCACCCCAGGGTTGTAAGCAATAGTGCGCATTGGGCAGAGCCAATGCCCAACGAGTAGCCACACCTGGTACGAGTCCCACTGCAGCAAAGTCAAGTTTACATGGCAAAGGACGGCATAACCAGATGTGTTGTTGCAAACCCACTAAATTACACCAAAGAATGCTTGGTCACAACACTCCACTGTAGGCATGTAAGCCGGACTAATTGGCATCACAAGGTAGTATTGCTGTCCAGACCTCACAACTGTCCCTGCTATACACTCCGATATTAGGTCTGTCCCTCTCAATCCCCCTGAAAACTGGTGAGTGCTGAAGAAAAGGTGATGAATTGCCCCTAATAAATAATAATAGTAATACAGAGTTATAGAAGTTTCACTTCAGAAATCCTATATAAATCCACATTCCCTTATTCTGCAAATGTTTCAGGTTAATACTACAAATATATCAAAAATGTCCCTGATTGTCCTTGATTATGTGAGGAGTTGTCACTGAGTCTGTTGAGGTTTCCTCCAATCGGTTGAAAGCTATGTTGCTGTCCTTACCACCACTCAGGAGTGTGATTGTCCAGACCTACCCCCAAATGCAGGGTATATACACAGCTGTTGGTGTAGAAGGAATGCCCAGCTCTGGGCCTTTCGTCAGCCATCCTGCACATCCCTGGACATGTCCTCCACTATCAACCCCTCTGTGTGGCCCAGTAACACCACATACCTATCGACCCCTATTGCATTCGTAGTAATGACCACAGTCACAAGTAGATGACACCCTCCACACAACTATATTGGCAGAATCTGGAACCCCCAAACCAGGTGTATTACCGCAGCTGTCCCAGACTACACATGGAAAAACACATGAAGGGAAAACCCAAGCACACTTTGATCACCACTCGGTGAGGTCCGCCACCACCCAACACTCCAGACCCCTACACCAACTACTGACACTAAAACCTCATGTCCTGCCCCGCATACATATCCCAACACCCTGCAAACCTGCACTACCGCACCCCCACCAATCAGTCAAATGGCCTACTATACAGTTAAAATGCCCCCCCTCTACCTACCCGCCTACATCACTACTATTCACATCTACTCTACAACACAGGTATGGCATATGTAAACCTAACATGAATACCTGAGTGTAGCCTACCCAGAAATGCTAAACCACAATTCCACTTAACCTTACACTGACCTTCGTGAACAGTCATACCTGACATATACACCTGACTTAAGCATGTATAAAACCTACATGTACATGAAGTAGCATGGGGATATGCAGCAGCAAGCAGAAGTATGCCTGTGTGGGGGGGGGAGTACTCAGATTAAGCAAAGTACAAGCAAACAAGTTCAAGAAACTGTAACCGGGGGTTAGCAGTGCTTACCATCACACAAACCTGCACAAACCCGCATGCCTTGTCCAGCAACAAGATAAATTGCTTCTGCAAGGCTTGAACCCATGACCCTGTACACCATAGTCACCCACTAAACCATCATAGCAATACAGATGAATGAGGTATCAGCAAACTAATCATCACCACAGGTAAATCAAAACAAAGATGTGAACTGAATCTATGTACATTGTGAGGTGGTCTACCTTGCTACATGACATAAATATGTGAACTGGACTACTGCAGTAAGCATAGATGTGAACTGTCATTGTAATAATGTGTAGAAGTCCCCAGGTCCCTATACAGTGTATGTACACATGAATCACGGATACCAAACACATAAAACCTGTAATGAAGAATATATTACTGCCAGAAGGCAAATATAGTGCAAATTAACTCATTATAACTCCAACTGCTCCTCTAGACGTCAAATACTACTTAAGCATAATTGCATAAATAATTCCAAACCATGCTACACACACAAGTAAAAATTGACCTCTGTCAATGAGTATTTGTTAGAATTGTAGGGTGATATTTTATTTTTAAGGCTCAGGCCACATCCACACTAGGTTAAAGGTACATACCAAAATATAAGCAATGCTAACTGCAGCACAGCTTAACTTAGTAAGAGTAAGCAATGTGTAGGGGAGCCAATCCAATCTGCCTACCGGTATACCCCTATAAGCACTGCCAATCTTAGGTAAGCAGATGTGTCCCTAGCTTAGCCTCTTCAATCCTGGCCAATAACAGGAAAGTGCTGTGGGTAAATGGCCATATATAATCCATACAGGCAGGAATACTTTCTATAAGTGGTGGTAGCTTCCTACTGCAGGCCGAATGGCTGGTTCAGGTAAAAGCGCTGGTGCATCCAGGAGTCATAACTCATGGTATAGCTCCTCGTACAACACCATGAGGAGAGACCACTGCAGGGCTAGTACCAGGGCTCGCAGTATAAAACAGAGGCCTGGGACAGTGTCACACATGACCTCACCAATGCCACAGGTATTCCCCGGCTGGTGAGGAGGTTAGGCATCACCATGCTGACCTGAAGCAGCAGAGGGGGGATGTAATGGAACAGTGGATCCAGCAGTCTCGGAAGATGCTAATGCCCCAGTACTTAGTAACTACTCATTCCACTAAGTAGTTAAGAATTGACTAGCTTGTGTATACTATGGATAGGTATGGCTGCATATCACTGTATACTTCTGACATCTGCAGATGAGTGGGCTGTGAAACAGCAAGCCCATGATGCTAGGTTACAAAGGCTGTGTTGCGTGGCAGGTTAGTATTCCTCTGCATGTACTGTCATAACAAATACATATAAGAACATTAGAAAGTGTTGTACCAGTGGGAATACATGTGTAATATTATGTGAATAATGGTATAACCCTGGAGTGCTTCTTTGTACTCTTCTATCATATGTGGTTAAACTGTTGCATACTATAAATAAAACTGCTGTATTAAGCAGGTTACCCATGCTGTGGTATGCAGATAAAATGTGTATGAAGGTCTGTATAACAATGTTGGAAGTGCCATGAGGTCAGTTGTATTGTATGAGTGAGGGAGACTTAGATAGAAGACAGTAGAAAGCTTTGCATCAGTTCCCTGATGGCACAGTGTACTGTGATGTTAACTATAATTTTGTTGTCACACACAGCAGGGGTTTGAATCCTGGGAGTGCTAGTAAGCTGTATACATAATCGTACCCCACAAGTGTACGGATTTTGCTACAATGTTCAGATAGAAAGCTGTATGTATAATTATACCCAACAACTGTACATAATTGGCTAGAGTGTTCAGATAGACAGTTGTATGCATATTCATACCCCACATCTGTTCCAGTCTGTCCAGCATGGTCAAGATAAATGGCCCATATCACCAGCCTGTTACCCTGATCCCCTGAAAAAACAGTGTGAGGAACCCAGAAATGTAGGCAGCTGTTAATGACATATAACAGCAAGTCAAATGTGTACATAGTCATAGAATGTGTAGGAAAAATAAACCTGTCATTGTAGTACCTCACCCAAAGAGTATGACAGCAATACACAACATATGTTGCATTAACACCTGCATCTTGTCATGGTTGCATGTAAGACACAGGTCACATATATAATAATCTATAAACATACCAGTGTACAATATAAGGCCATTGGGTAGTGTAATAATACTTGTGAGGGAAATATCACTGCAGCAACTAGGAATGTCGTGAAAACTACAAGGATATGCCAGTTGGTCATTGAACACTCTCTCATCCCTACCATATGTGTGAAATAGCCCAATGACACTCCTCAGCTGGTATGTGTACACTCCAAACATTTGTTGGGACATATGTTCTAATGGGTTATACATATTCATATTTGTTTCTATGCATGTGCCATGTTATAATACACCCATATTGGTGGTCTGTTGCCATCATTGACACCTGCATGCTTTTGTAATGGACACTGTTGTTCATATATGCATGTGTTCTGCTTGCTCTGCGACTGTGTTAAATCCGGCATGTGAGGTTAATGTGAATACCTATGTATGCTGTTATAACTAATCCTGAATGCTGTTGACTGTTACTAAACCATATCTGCCATAAACTGGTGACAACACAGCTTGTATGGGAAGGCTGGTCCCAGCGGACCCACCTGTCCCACCCCAGCTGGCCATGGCACCGGGCACCAGCACATCTGGGGCCCAGCCGGGGACCTCCACCTCCATGGGCACTGCACCACCTTCTGGAGGAACTGCTGCAGGGGATGGAGCTCCCCCCCCCTCAGAGCGGGCACAGATGGGAACCTGTCACCTGTCAACAGGTCCGGTCCGTGGTGTTTAGGGAGCTCGATCTGGAGTATTGAGAGTGGCTATGCCAGCTTGAGGGCCAAGTGGCGCTATTAGAGGGTGAGCCTGCCCCTCCTTCACAGCCCCCAGCACAGCTACCTTTGGGGCCATGAAGGTGCAGTGGTGACTGGCCATGGGTGGGGACCTCAGTCCCACTGTTTCCAGTTGGGGGTTCATGGGCTTGCGACTTCCACACACCCCACCCCGTACAAGGTGCTTACCCCCCCACATGTGTCCTATACCGGCCCTGTATGCATCTTGTGTGTCTTGTCTGGTAACCTACCCAACCTCCTTCCCCAAATATAGCTATTACCCCTCCCCAACATCCCACTCTCACCTGAAAAATAAAACAAGGGCAATCAAAACAGTAGATGCAAGCAATGTGGATATATAACATACTATGCTGTCCAGGCCAAGGCCTTCAATGAGTACAACCGTAGACAAAGGATTTGCCTTCAAGATTGGTAACAATCAATAATTACTGATGTATTTCAGCAGCCTCCAATTACAGTCTGTAGTCAAGCCCTAGGGGAGAATGTAATAGTTGTGGTAATGTCAATGTATCAGTCACATGTATGGACCCTGCCCAACATATTTTATGGAAGTCCATGATATGACTGGGATGGTAGCAGGAATGCTAGCAGTAAATAATGATAGACCATTACCCAACAATCCCTAACTGTATCACAGCAAGACAAAGCCTGCCACATATGTAGAGGCTAGAGGCAGGCACACAAGGCCATACTTGCAATATTGCTGTTACACATCCTGGATATTGCTGGTGTTGCAGGATATGTTGCAACAAATTCTTATGCAGGAATATGACATCAGAAACACAAATGGATGTAGCTGTGTACTGATAACATGCTACAGACAGACTGCCAGTGATATATGTAGGGCAAGACCTGTGTAGTGCACAGACCAAACCAACCACACAATCCATTGACCATCATGTGGATAGGCCCACAGTTGAGAGCTATGCAGACAGACTGCATTCCATCCTAAACAACTATGTACACTCAAATACTGCAAGACCAGCAATATACAATGCACATATGAACACTACTCACTCTGTCTGTAGGTCTGGAACCCCATATGAATGTGTAATTGGCCTCTGCAATCCCTTCTGTAAGAGGTATTGCAAACTGCTGTCTGTAACACTGCTGCCCACATACAGGAAGGTTGTCCTACATACTGGAAAGGTTAAGGGACAACGCCCACATGAGTCAGTATTTTATAGTACTGGGTTGCCATGACAGTGGTTATCTGAAGTACTATACAGCAGGCTGCATGCAATTAGCAACTGTTACACACTGATTGGTGCAGAGCCCATCACCTGATCATGTACATCACTTACAAAAACCATGCTACAATCCATTCAAATCAGCTCAATCACTCTAGTGGAGAGAGAGACACACACACACACACACACACACACACACACACACACACACACACACACACACACACACAGTGAAAAAAAGTAAATAACATAACTGTAAAAACAACAGGCAGTCACAGCTGTCAGGAAAAAAATGACAGGTATGTAAAACATATATGTATGTAATTGAAAGCAGTATGTGGTATAGAATAATAGGAAATATGATGTAGAATGTTGATATGTGCCATCTGTAGTTGCCCCTATAATGAAGTTCTGTTGAACAACTGCTCTGAACAATACCGTCTGTCCCTGTAGGCAGTGGGACATACCCGCCAACTGTTTCAGATCAGCAAGTAATGACAAAGACTTAAGCCATAATATGTGTGTTTGGTATGTTAGTGTGGGCAATAACTGGTGGTGGAAGTACTGCCATCATGATGGACACATGGGTGTCAGAGCACATCACTCGCAGGATAGTTATGTTAATGTCTAATGCAGCTGCACAAATGCCACAGGTGTTTAATAGGCTTACCAGCAATCTCTTACCATATATACCACCCTAATGTTAGTCTGTGTTCATATGTGACACCTATCTGTGTTGCAGTAAGGCAGAACAGTGCAGCTGTGAATGAAAGACAGTTACAGAATGTGGACCAGATGTCTGTATGCACCCCATATAGAGATAATTATATGTGTGATATATAATTAGACAGGTATGTCTACAGATATACAGACAGTCATATAGATGCAGGTATATAAACACATGCAAGATATATCTACACATATACGTATACATATATATATATATATATATATATATATATATATATATATATATATATACACACATAGAGGCACTGACAATGGCATACAGGTGAACTAGTCTGTAACAGGCCAGCAGGGATAGTGTCCACACAGGGAGAATGTCTACAAGCACATAGCACAGAGCATGGCACAAACATATAGCACAAAGCTTGGTGCAGTACAACATATGTCCCAATGGTAGGTAAGCAAACTGATATACCAATTGCATTCTATGAACGGTTTGTTGTAGCTGATATGGTGGGGGGGACACAGATGTGTATTAAGAACTATGGTAACCCTGCTGTATGGTTGCACTGACCTGTTTCCATCTTTATGTCTTCCAGGGAGGATGCCCCATATCCGTCTTCCGGCCTACAGTGCTGCAGAGACAGAGGTCATAGTATCACATTTGGTGCAGCACTTATGGACAGATGTTCAGATGGACGGACCATGACCAGCAGGAGAAGACCACCCTGTGGAACTAACTAGTCTACAGGGTCAATGATATCGGACTGCATAACTGCAGCTATAAGCAGGTCCGGCATCATTGCAGTGACATGCTTTGCCATTTACATTGGCGTGCTGCTGCTGTATGGGGAGACCACTTCACAACAGGGGGGAGATAAGCCATCCATCCACCCTTCACCCACGTGGAGGAGCTACTCAGGAGCCTTGTGGCACCTGCCCACCTGCAGCACCAACAACTGGCAGGGTGCATTGTGGAGGTGGATGCCACCGACACACTGCCTGAGGAGCATGCAGGTAAGGCCCCAGGGCACATCAGTACACCCCTCATGTGTATGCATCTGCATCTGTACAGGTACATCATGCAAATCTGAGATGTCATATACATAGTCTGTTGCTGTGTAGTAGTAATAAACAGACGTGCATAAGCTGTAGTATTGTGGATCCCTACTGTAGATGTAATGTAATGCTGCAGTCACCCTTTATGAATGCCACAGCTGTAGCCACTGACAAAAACATTCTCACACTCTTATGTAGGTCCCTCCAGGATACCACCACAGCAGCAGCCTGTAGCCGGTGAGTATGGTTCATGTTCATGCATGACAAGACACTGTGTATGTAATGGCTATGGAATATTCCATGCACACATCTAACACACCTACCCATACTGCATGCTGTACACATTCATGTTTTGTTGTTGTGAAATGCACTGCATCACAGTAGTGACCATGCTGGGGTATTGGAAGGGTACAAGAGACACATGCAAGATACCTAACATCCTGTCATTGTGCAATGTGTCCACAGGGATGGGGAGTATGGCAAGGCACATGGCCTACAGTAGGGACATGTGTGAAATACCACCCTCATGGCTGTAACTGCACACAATCAGGTTATGTAAATGTGGCAGACGTAGCACTGACCCCACCACAATAGTGACAGTGGTGTGTGCACTCCAAGGGATGTACACATGAGTAGACCTTGCAACAATGCAGAGTTGTGGGACATGTGTAGGTTATCCCCCACAGCCATGGTAAAGTCTGGTGGGTGTCAGTGTAATAGTCCTGTACTGGTCATACATGCACTGCTGATGTTGTGATCTGTAAAGCAGACATCTGGCATTCACAAATTATATCCGTTCACATATCATCACAGGTATGAGGTGCTGTAACACACAAGGGCTGTGAGCATTGGAGCTGACATAACAGACACTGTACTACATAAGCAGCAATGGTTTGTACACCTGTGTGGTATGGTGCACAGTACAAGGCAGGGTGCAGACAGTAACAATTCGTACATGGGTGCAGTGTTAACAAGGGGAAGGGCCATCACCTACCAATGTAGCCCATGCATCACACACATGACTCCTGTCCCAGAGACTTCCCATACTCTGGAACAGACTACCTATCTATGTCAAACTGAGCTCCTCATTAGCACTCTTCAAGAAAAATCTTGATGATTGGATGGGAGATAGGAAATTCACCCCGGGGATCACTTCTATGGCTCTGCTCGACAGGGGCACAAGAAAATAATTTTCTTGGGTGGCGAAAGCCAGGGTACATTTTGGCTAGGCTTATATAGGTCCTAGGGCCAATAGCCTAGTACCCTCCTATGAACCTATGTATATTGCTGCTCTGATGAGGTCACTTTGGCTGCACTGCATGCTGTTGAGCACCAGATGTAATGCATGCTGACAGAAGGGTAATGGGAGGACTGTGTGTACAAAAAGTGTGCAACCCACGTGTGTGTGTGTGTGTGTGTGTGTGTGTGTGTGTGTGTGTGTGTGTGTGGGGGTGTTGAATGTGTGTGTAAGTGCAATCTGGTGGAGTGTGGTCGATGCATGTCTGATGTGTGTGTACATGTGCGTCTGTTTGTGCGGGTGTCCATGTATGCACAGGCGATAGTGGGACTGATCACATGGCAGTACTTCTCCTTGGGATTGTGCTGTAGATGTAGTGACACATGAGACACCAGGACAACCTGTCCAATATGTGAACACAGGACAGCTGATAGCATAACAAAGTCTGTAACACAGAACATGCATTGGGCGGGAAAGTACATACCAGGTATACACATCATAATGCCAGCAGCAGATGCATAACCGGTTACCCATGTATGCAGCACTAATGATGCAATGGGGAATTACCAGACCACATCAGTGAGTGTGTCCAGGTATTACTGTTGTCCGCATGATGGGTTGATAGTGCAGCAGATGTGGCATGGACTGATCAAGACTGTAGTATGTGGCTCCGTTGTGTGACATATGTAGTGAATGTAGCATCCCCAACCATTTAGGGGCCATGTACACCATGACTGGACATACACAGGGTATTACTGGATGACAGCAGTGAGGCCATATACTACCTACTCCACCAAAGTCAGGAGGTGATGGAGTAACAGGTCATGTGTTGTGATCACACGTGTAGGCATGGAGAGGTCTGATATGTTAATGGGTAGTATTACTGAATGTATGTTAGCAAGTGCCATGCAGGATGGGGAACATCTGTAACTGAATGTTGGACTGACTGTCTGTAAACCCAGGGTAAGGGAGGTAGTAAGGTGGAATGTCAGTGTTTGTGGGTGTACATGTGTGCCTGTGTGTGTGTCTGTGTGTGTCTGTGTGTGACTGTGTGTGTGTGAGTGTGCACACTCTGCATTTTTTGTGTGTTTCTATCAAAAAAAAAAAAAAATAATCCTTGTTTTCCCGCCTTCCTCGACTAGTTTAGACCAGTTTACAGGCATTGCTGTATTCTGGGCTGTGGTGTAGTTCCTGTGTTGTCCATTACCTTACGTGGATAGAAGGAAGTTTCTTTGCTCACCAGTGGGAGTAGGGAGCCTTGAGCAGCCTACCTGTCCTTGGGGGAAGTGACCTCAGCACAAGAAGCTGTAGTAATTGGTTGTTTGGGACCATTTCCAGCTCTTTTGTAGTTCACTGTTTAAAATCTGCCTCTGGGCATTTCTTTCTGGCTATACTGCTCAGACAAGCTCCACGTGGGTTTATAGAGTGGTCCTAGCAGCAGGGAACTCAGAAAAGCGACTACCTTCTGGATTTAAGTATCTTTGCTTTTTTTCCACTGGAAATAGCTTCTGTAGCTTAACTTGAACTAGCCTGAACTGTTTTTATCTGATTGCTGCATTATTTTAAAATCTGCACTTAAAAGTTACATTTAGTCGAAATTGATCGAAAGTTTGCTTGTTTGTTTGTTTAATTTAACTGTGGAGGCCACCCACTAAAGTGTGCTAGCCTGTGTAACTAATTTATCACTGTTTCTGCATTTTCTGTGTGTTTCTATCAAAAAAAACCCCCAAAAAATCCTTGTTTTCCCGCCTTCCTCGACTAGTTTAGACCAGTTTACAGGCATTGCTGTATTCTGGACTGTGGTGTAGTTCCTGTGTTGTCCGTTACCTTACTTGGATAGAAGGAAGTTTCTTTGATCACCAGTGGGAGTGGGGAGCCTTGAGCAGCCTACCTGTCCTTGGGGGGAAGTGACCTCAGCACAAGAAGCTGTAGTTATTGGTTGTTTGGGACCATTTCCAGCTATTTTGTAGTTCACTGTTTAAAATCCACCTCTGGGCGTTTTTTTCTGGCTATACTGCTCAGACAAGCACGGCGTGGGTTTATAGAGTGGTCCTTGCAGCAGGGAACTCAGAAAAGCGACTACCTTCTGGATTTAAGTATCTTTGCTTTTTTCACTGGAAATAGCTTCTGTAGCTTAACTTGAACTAGCCTGAACTGTTTTTTTATCTGATTGCTGCATTATTTTAATATCTGCACTTAAAAGTTACATTTAGTCGAAATTGATCGAAAGTTTGCTTGTTTGTTTGTTTAATTTAACTGTGGAGACTGCCCACTAAAGTGTGCTAGCCTGTGTAACTAATTTATCACTGTTTCTGCATTTTCTGTGTTTCCATCAAAAAAAACAAAACAAAAAAACAAAAAAAAAATAATAATCCTTGTTTTCCCGCCTTCCTCAACTAGTTTAGACCAGTTTATAGGCATTGCTGTATTCTGGGCTGTGGTGTAGTTCCTGTGTTGTCCATTACCTTACTTGGATAGAAGGAAGTTTCTTTGCTCACCAGTGGCAGTGGGGAGCCTTGAGCAGCCTACCTGTCCTTGGGGGAAGTGACCTCAGCACAAGAAGCTGTAGTAATTGGTTGTTTGGGACCATTTCCAGCTCTTTTGTAGTTCACTGTTTAAAATCCACCTCTGGGCGTTTTTTTCTGGCAATACTGCTCAGACAAGCTCCACGTGGGTTTATAGAGTGGTCCTAGCAGCAGGGAGCTCAGAAAAGCGACTACCTTCTGGATTTAAGTATCTTTGCTTTTTTTTCACTGGAAATAGCTTCTGTAGCTTAACTTGAACTAGCCTGAACTGTTTTTATCTGATTGCTGCATTATTTTAAAATCTGCACTTAAAAGTTACATTTAGTCGAAATTGATCAAACGTTTGCTTGTTTGTTTGTTTAATTTAACTGTGGAGGCCGCCCACTAAAGTGTGCTAGCCTGTGTAACTAATTTATCACTGTTTCTGCATTTTCTGTGTGTTTCTATCAAAAAAAAACAAAAAAAAAAAATAATCCTTGTTTTCCCGCCTTCCTCGACTAGTTTAGACCAGTTTACAGGCATTGCTGTATTCTGGGCTGTGGTGTAGTTCCTGTGTTTCCATTACTTTACTTGGATAGAATGAAGTTTCTTTGCTCACCAGTGGGAGTGGGGAGCCTTGAGCAGCCTACCTGTCCTTGGGGGAAGTGACCTCAGCACAAGAAGCTGCAGTAATTGGTTGTTTGGGACCATTTCCAGCTCTTTTGTAGTTCACTGTTTAAAATCCACCTCTGGGCATTTTTTTCTGGCTATACTGCTCAGACAAGCTACACGTGGGTTTATAGAGTGGTCCTAGCAGCAGAGAACTCAGAAAAGTGACTACCTTCTGGATTTAAGTATCTTTGCTTTCTTTTCACTGGAAATAGCTTCTGTAGCTTAACTTGAACTAGCCTGAACTGTTTTTTATCTGATTGCTGCATTATTTTAAAATCTGCACTTAAAAGTTACATTTAGTCGAAATTGATCGGAAGTTTGCTTGTTTGTTTGTTTAATTTAACTGTGGAGGCTGCCCACTAAAGTGTGCTAGCCTGTGTAACTAATTTATCACTGTTTCTGCATTTTCTGTGTGTTTCTATCAAAAAAACAAAAAAACAAAAAAAATCCTTGTTTTCCCGCCTTCCTCAACTAGTTTAGACAAGTTTACAGGCATTGCTGTATTCTGGGCTGTGGTGTAGTTCCTGTGCTGTCCATTACCTTACTTGGATAGAAGGAAGTTTCTTTGCTCACCAGTGGGAGTGGGGAGCCTTGAGCAGCCTACCTGTCCTTGGGGAAAGTGACCTCAGCACAAGAAGCTGTAGTAATTGGTTGTTTGGGACCATTTCCAGCTCTTTTGTAGTTCACTGTTTAAAATCCACGTTTGCACGGCTTGCATGCGGTCGCGTAGCGCAACGCCGGTTAAACAAGGTTAAACTTTTTCTGGCTCCGCCAAGTCTGTTCCTCAAATTTTCCCTTAAGGAAGCTCTACTCTTAGTAAAACCAGAATACTCACTGTATTATAAGCCTAGCACTTGTTCTCAATACTTCTCTTCTAAGTAAGCACTCTCGTACTAAGTAAAGCACTACATCTACATACCACCCCTGTGAAGACCCACTTCCCTTAAAGGTATACCACTCCCTTATACTGTTCTAGCTTGTCGAGTGGTAGATTACTGGCGTCGTCTCCAGTTCAGCTGGTCAATCTGGGCATCTTGAGACAATGCTACAATTGTCTCATGTACACAGACAACCTTCTCCTCCTCCCAACAAACACAAATACATGTGAGAGATGCAACTATATAGCCAAACTGGAGGCTGAACTCTCTCAACTCAGGACTGGCATGACCAGACAGGAGGAGATGGCAACCACACACACAACAATCCCAGTCCCACATAGACCTACCACAACTGCAAACCAAACACATAAAACACAAAGACATACTCGGAGGCTCTAATAAAAAACTTACCCAAACAACAGAGGCTCCCAAAGCAGACATCCACAAATCCACCACCTCAAAACAAAACACATGCAACACATACTTCAATAAATCAGTGTGTCGACCAATCGCAGCCCTTAAGGCCAAACACCTTGCCTGATACACTAGTAATAGGTGACTCCATAGTCAGGCACACTGATGTCCCACTGACCAGGCTGAACAAGGAGAGGGTGACTGTGAGCTGTCTATCGGGATCTAGGATCCGCCACATAACACACGCACTCAGGTCACTCCAAAGCAAGTACAAATATGACTCCGTCATTGTCCATGCTGGTGTGAATGACCTGAGACATACCTCCCTGGACTACATGAAAAGAGACATAGAGGAGCTCTCCGATTATGTAGCCCAGGCTAGTATGACCCTGACCCTGAGCAGCATCTTGCCCTCACCAAGAATGATACCACAATACAAAGACAAGATGATCAGCTTTAACAATTGGCTCAAGTACTGGTGTCATTCTAAGGGGATCCAATGTCCGTCTGCCTGGGATGATATGTTGGACAAGCCACGCTGCTTCGCAAGGGATGGCTTACACCTGTCACCACTGGGCTTCCGGATATTGGCTAAGGCTCTTGCCACCCCATAGTGCCTTTTTTAGGCAAGGCTCAAAAGACAAACCCACCTCCTTAGAAAACAAAAATGGAAAAAAACTAAGGGTAATGCTGCTCAACGCCAGAAGTCTAAATCTCAAGATGCAGGCACTTGATGCACTCCTCAGCATGGAGAACATCGACGTCTGTGCAGTAACTGAAACCTGGTTCAAGGCTCCTGAGAGCACCCCAGCGCTGCCAGGCTATACCGTATCATGCTTTTCGGCCCCAAAACCGGCCGAACCACAAGGGAGGGGAGTGTCCATATTCATAAAGGACACCTACACCTCCAGGTTAGTAGCAACACATGAAGCATCAGAGACCATACAGGTGCAACTAACCATAGGCAAAACTGCTATACAACTGGTAGCATGTTACAGACCACCCTCCCAATCTCAAGAACCCCACTCAGCCTTCCTGAAGACATTGGAGGATATGAATGTATTACAAAATACAATCATACTGGGAGACTTCAACTACCCAAACATAGATTGGGTACATTATTCTAGCCCTAATACCCTAGCCCAAAGGTTCCTGGAATTCATAAATTCAAATGCACTGGAACAACTAGTCACCTGTCCCACTAGGGGAGATAATATACTAGACCTGATCATCACAAACATGGGGACAAAATGCTCCACACGGAAGTATACCCCACTAGTGAGATATGACCACAAACTAATTACCCTGGATATACATATCCCACCTCCACCTCCAGCACAAAAGACCACAGTGAAAAACTTCTCAAAAGCAGGCCACTCTTCTTAAGACTGAGATGGTTTCCTTTAAGCCCACTGTGCCAGTGGATACCACATCCCACAATGCCGAATCCTTTACAAATGCTTTCTATGGACATCTCCAAGAATGCATGGATCATGCAATCCCAAACAAATCCAAGTCCCTCTCCACCAAATGTAAGCATCCTGTCTGGTGGACCTCAGCCATAAACAAATTGTATAACAAAAGAAAGAAGCTACTGCACGCGTCAGAGCCGAATCCCATGAAGGGAAGACATCTCTGATCAACATTAGCAGAAAACTACGTTCTCTCATAAAACATCCAAGGCAAACTTTCAGAGAAAAATCGCTAAGGACACTAAAGATAACCACAAAGCCTTCTTCAGCTATGTTAGAAACCTGGGCAGAAACCCTCATATATGCTCAGAGTTGGTTCACAACAACAAAAAAATACACTGAACCCACAAATACTGCTAACATTCTGGCTGACAGGTTCAATGCAAATTTCGCCTCCTTCACCCCAAAAGAAGAAATACTTATCCCAGCTGAATGTAATCTCCCTGTCATCTCAGATGTCCAAGTGAGAACCGCCCTAAACAAAGCAAAAAACACAGCATCAATGGGACCTGACGGTATCCCGAGGTGCGTGTTACGTGAACTCCAAGAGGAGCTAAACCCACACATAAAAATGCTATTTAACCTTAGCCTTACTTCGGGATATGTACCTGAACACTGGCGTACAGCAACAGTGGTCCCACTCCACAAGGGGTGCCTCTACAGACCCTGGAAACTACCGCCCATAAGCTTGACTAGCCTGGTCTGCAAAGCTATGGAAAGAATCATTATGGAACTCATAAACGGAGACATAGGGGACCTACAGACGCTTGACCCCACCCAGTTCGGCTTTGTAAAGGGCAGATCCTGCCTTTTAAACCTGGTTGACTTTTCGAAACAGTCACTAGAGCCATCGATGAGGGCAAAGCAATCCATACAGCATACCTGGACTTGGCTAAGGCCTTCGACACAATACCCCACTCAGGCATCATAGATAAGCTAAACAGCTTAAAAGTAAACCCTTATGCCACTAGATGGGTTGCAAACTGGCTAAAGGACAGAACCCATAAAGTTAAAATTGCTGGAGCAATGTCAGACTCAAAGCCAGTCACAAGTGGTGTCCCACAGGGATCTGTCCTGGGACCCCTCTTGTTCGGCATTTATTTCTCAGATGTTAAAGCAAACATGGGAGGGCTGGCTTGCAAAGTTCGCAGATGACTGCAAACTAGGTGCCATAGTCGATACACCAGCAGATACACATATCCTACAAAAAGACCTCACTGAAACGGACAACTGGTGCCGTAGTCACGGCCTCAAACTAAATGCCAAAAAATGTATAGTTATCCCTTTGGAAAAAACGAAGTACCCACAAATTATCACATAGACAGCAACCCACTGAGTACGGAAAAAGTAATCAGAGACCTAGGGACCCAAGTAGACAGCGACCTCTCATTTGACACCCACGTTGCCAAAGTGGTTAGAAAAACATTCTACCTTGCACACCTCATCATGAAGGGTTTCACATCCAGATCCAAGGATGTCATTGTACCCTATATTCCTCCCTCATCAGACCCATGATTACGCACAATGCCCCATTTGGTATGTACCTCACCGGCACTTGCAACAGCTGGAGAGACCACAAAAGTACCTCACCAAAAGGATCAAGGGTCTCCAACATATGTCTTATTCTGCCAGACTAAAGAAACTTCAGCTCTATTCAGTAGCATACCGCCTGCTCAGAGGTGATCTCTGCCTGACGTACAAGGCCATGTCCAATCAGGATCTGATGGACATGCTCCACCTCAAAAAATCCAAATCCATCAGGACCACGAGAGCTAAAGACTTAAACCTCGGCATAAGTATGAATAGGACATGCTGGAGGGATAGATTCATAACCCAGAGGCTTCCCATGCTTTGGAACAGGATCCCAGTTCATATTAGGCAGAACCCCTCACTGACTCTCTTCAAGAGAAATCTTGATGAGTGGATGGGAGATCATAAGTTTACCCGGGTCACATCTGTGTCACTGCTAGACAGGGGCACAGTAAACTAATTCTATTATATAAGGGGCCTTCACTGTGTCACTACTAGACAGAGGCACAGAATCCTAGATTGTATCTGTACATTTTTGTACCATTTCATGGGGTGGCAAAAGCCACATCACTATGGCTAGGCTTACAAATGCCCCAGGGCAGATAGCCTAGTACTATACTATGAAACTATGAAACTATGAAACACTGTTATGCAATGCTGTACAGGTCTTAATGTGTGTGTTTGTTTCCCCCACAGGTGGCGAGGTGGGTCAGGTTCCCTCCTGCATGCAAACTGAGGTAGGTGTCCGTATAGACACCGATGATGATGATGATGGTACTGGTGAGGCACAGGTGGGGTTATCAGAGGCTGACACTGTGCCTACATGTGTCATCACCCTCCTAGCCACCCCAAGCCCCTATACAGTTACAGTGCCCCTACAAACCCCATCACACATGGCCATAGCAGAGGGACAGTTGGCAGCTGGTGCCAGTGACCAGGAAGGTGTGGTGTCCTTGCCAACTGTGTCGGGTCACAGTCGACATAGCTAGATGTCCGGCAGGCAATCACATCAGCAAATGTACCGTGGTGCTTGTGATTGGGCCGCTGGTCATCATACCTATGGCAGAGGTGCCACAACTGGTATCACCAGGAGCATGTTTCAGGCTGTGATGGAGGCACAGGCACATATGGACATGCACACCAGACAGGGCCTGAGGCTGCAGAGTGCTGCTTTCTCATCTGTAAGTGGCAACCTCCATGACATTGCTGCTGTCCTCTGTAAACATACCAAGGTCATGGATAGATGGTGGGATGAGATGCTGGGCTTCCTTGACTGTGGAATGTCCATGCTTGAATATGTGGTGGAGTGGTGCGATGTCCAAGTGGATGTAGGCCAGAAGCACCAGCAGCTGGTGGTCAACGTGGACATGCCACACCACCAAGCTGCTCACGTAGTGGCAGTACCAGCCCCAGCACACCACCGTGGGTGCTGTCACACAGCAGGCCTCATGCACGTTGCTCTGGCCAGTCCCAGGTGGGACCTGGTTCCAGCGGACACCTGTCATCATCAGGGGAGAGTGGCACCTCAATATTTGTACCTGCACATGCCATGGAACCCCTGGCAGGCACAGTCAGTGTATCTGTGGCCAGAGGCACTGAACTGCACATCCTGCCAGGTATGGTCTGCAGCTGTCCAACAACACCTGTATAGGGCGGCCACATGGTAGGACTGTGTGCATGCAGACCCACACACACTATGTAACCACACCTAGGGCAACCCTATACCTACACACACCACATCACCATGCCCCAATCATTGAACCAAACCCCTCACCCACACTCACCCGCACTCATGGTGAGACATGTATGGACCACCCTCAGCCTCTGGCAAACCAGCAACACACCCTGTGCATATGATACCTGTACCACTTCCCTGTCATCCATAACATTGATGCAGGGACAGGCTAATATGGTTCTGATGCACAAGGTGACTGTTTTAGAGTGCTGTAATGTACTGCTGTGTGAGATGTTGTCAGGGGTAATGTGTAATGCATACATGTCAGGTAGTGTAGCCATGCAGCTATGATGCATTTCAGCTGTCTGTAACAGTGATTGTCATCTCCATAATCTTATCCATTTATGTTGCAGGTGTACATGTGTCAGCAGGAGGATGGTCATCAGTCATATTTCACAAGAGTATGGCACTGTGGTGACACCATGGTGACCACCCACAGGTGGTAACCTCAGTCCCACTGTTACCACTAGGGGGCTTGTGGGCTTCCGATATCCCAACACTCCTCCCCATCAAAGATGTTCATCCCCCACATGTGTCATATATCGCCCCTGTATGCATCTTGTGTGTCATGTCTGGTAACCTTCCTATTTTCAGTATCCTAAATATACCTACAGCCCCTCCCCAACATCCCACTCCCACCTGAAAAGATAATGGAAGTGCAATATGTTCCCATGAAGCAATCTCTCCTCATACATGTCTGTCCATTCCGCACATGTATCCACTGGACACATGTAATCTGGTCTAATTGGCATCACAATGCATTTATGCTGTCCTCACCCCTCTCCCAGGGATTTGAGGGTTCACATCTACCTCCAACTGCAGTGTTTATGCACAGATGTTGCTGTAGCAGAAATGGGCAGCTATGGACCTTTCCTACACCCTTCCTGCACATGACTAGCTGTTTCCCCTACTGTCTTAACCTCTTTGTGCCCCTTTTTCACCACTTTCCTAGCAACCCTTTTTTTTCCATTCCTTTTGAAGAGGTTAGCGTGGAGGTAAGCGGGAGTGGTCTGGCTAGCAACAAAATAAACCACCCCTGCAAGGCTCGTACCCAGGACACTGCACACCATACACAAAGTGATTTCCCACTAAACCATGGCAGATGTACATAACCCTGATGCTTCTACAAACATATCATCCAGCCCAGTCATTCAACAGTAAAGGAAATGTACTGCAACAAATAGATGTATGTATGTGAGTAAATATATTAATGTCTAAACAGGTACAACATATTGATATATATATATATATATATATATATATATATATATATATATATATATATATATATATATATAGGGATATATGCATATATAACTATATATGAACATATATACATGCAAATACCTACATCTATGGGTATATATGTCTACATCTGCATGTGTAAATACATACAGCAGGTCATGTATATGTCAACAGATATATAAATGTACATACATAGGTGTATACGGACAGACATCTGGTGATAACAATGCGGATATAACAAAATCATATATGTCCTTATGCAACGTTAATGGTGTTGAGAGGCCCCACACAATATATGTCTGGTGCAAATAGGTATACTCACACCCAGCCAAGCACGCCCTCTCTGTAATACAGTAGCAACTGTTGCAGATCTCATAAACAGGACCGCACACGACATGGCCATCCCTAGGATACATATACACAAACAGATATATGCAGGTACAGGCATATATATATATATATATATATATATATATATATATATATATATATATATATATATATATATACACACACACATAAGTATGCATACACACACAGAGACATGTACAGTACGATACATATGTAGTACGTGCACACAAATTGAGTAGCCAGTATTCCTACAGTCACCACCGTACCAACTGGAGACTATATGAGACACCTATACGAATGACATTCATAGTCTGCAACACATACCTACAGAGATATCAAAGGGTATAACACCACACACAGGTGCCCATAAATGATTGCAACAGCTATATTGTACTGTGACAGCTATGTATGCCATGTCATATAGCTGTTTAGACACTGACATCCATATAAACAGTGTAATGCAACTGTGAAACAGTAATAGTGAGACAGTAGTCTGGTAAGGTTGACACATGTTGCTGTCCAGGCTGTGGCCTTCTAGTAGTACAATAGTAATGACAGACTGGCCCACAGCATACCAATCAACAGTAAGTAATGCAGATGTATAGGTGAGCCGCCTCTATCTACACTCTGTACACAATCTCTAGGGGGTACAGACCCCAGTTGACACAATGGGATGTATCTGTTACATAACAAGGCATAACTGACACCATCACAATCACACAGACAAACAGAACAGTCCGTATGGCAGGAGGCAGTAGGCCTGCATTTACCCACAGTGGACTGTATGGTAATGTACATCCAGATACCTTAAGGCTGCTTACCCCAGATACCCACACATGTTGTTACAGCCTAGGTTAGTCATGGTGCACCCTACCTACACTCATTGCTACTGGGCCATATACCACGGTGATGTACACTGCCCTCTGCAGTGCATTAGGGCACACATGCATTGTGTTGGTGGAGCCCACACATATATGGCACCAACCCTTCAGTATGTGTGGTGGATATGACAGCAGTGGAGAGATGGCAGGAATGACAGCATGACATACACACAGCTCACTACATAACAGACCCTGACAGCATGTCACCTGTGCTAAGCCATGTATGTAGGTGGAGGACAGAGTCTGGAACATAGGCACATATGTGTACAACTGTTGTCATACAGTAAGCAAGAAATGTGTGCATATCTATATGGATATATGTATAATGATATGTACATATATGTTTGCCATATGCCCTGTACATGGGGTGTACTTCTACCTCAGCCCCAATAGTCCCAACCCCTCAGTGCAAGGGGATGTCATGTATGTATTGCAGGTATATTTGCAGTCTATTGCTACTGTAATAGGGAGTGTCTTCACAGACATGGTGTGTGTTTGAGGCCACATCTGCTGTGGACATTTGCACCATTGGCTACTGACAGACATCCTAATGTCATCATAGTACAGTACCACTGCTAGCACAGTAATGCCCCTGTGGACTACAGCTGCGATACACCCAATATATGTCGACAGTCTGACACATGCTGGTCAGTAAAGGGGTATACACAGAACCCCTTCATGCAAGACATGTGGATCAGGCCTGTCATTGTGGATGTTAACAGCCATGTAGATGGGTATCACACGTCAATATTAGTATACATTTGCACCCATAGGTTATACATTCAGCCATGTAGATAGATATCACATGTCAATACTGGTATACATTTGCACCCATAGGTTATACATTCATACACCCCTGTCTGTCCTGACACTTAATAACTGCTGGGACAGAGGTGCCATGGCCAAATACTACCCATTAGTTAGTGACATACATCTGAAAAGCATCCCACTGCTTTATCTGACATACATGACTGTCATGGTGTCCTGGCAGAAGTACATCTGGCAAGTATCTTGACATGTCATCTCACTGGATAAGTACAGTAATGTGCTAGGCATGTAACAAAGCACAGTGCTATCTACAGGCAGACTGACTTAACACTGGGCTACATCTCCCATGTGGGGATACACATGTACCTGCATAGATAGCAGGCTCTACAGGCATGTCACATCATAGAGTAACAGAAACCTGTGTGAAAGTGCATAACCACAATCAATGTGAACACAGCCACAGCCACATATGGTAAGCTAGTGTACTATTACAGTATATGGACTATCTGACCTACACCATCCTCATATGAGCCACTCACACAACACCCTTACATATACTGGGCCGCTAGACAGTGTGGTCCGATGCCTGTCTGTGGTATGGGACATGTGTGTGTTTACTCCTACAAACATGTAAGCTGTTAGGGTGACATACAGTGGAGCAGCATGTAACATCAGATGGGACAGGACCTGGAACAATGACATCTACAACAGACTCTACACAAGCCAAGGTACATATTCACTATACACACACACTATCGACAATTACCAGACTTACACATACCTCAGTACTGTACACACAACCACATAATGGCCAGACTATGTCCTCAATTATAAACCCTTCTTCTTCTTTCAGATTTTCCTGGTTAGGGGTCACCACAGTGGATCACTGTCCGTTCATGATTGGCAGTGGAGTTTTACGGTGTTGAGTTGCCAGCCCGCGCCCAACCTTCCACAGAAGGCACACACATGCACACACTCATGCCTATGGCCAATTTAGCATGTCCAATCCACTTACAGCATGTCTTTGGGATGTGGGAGGAAACTGGAGCACCCGAGGGAAATGCGACCATAGAGAGGACATGCAGACTCCACACAGAAGGCAACCCAGCCAAGGATCGAACTGGAGAACCTCTTGCTGTGAGGCAGCAATGCTAACCGCTGCACCACCGTGGCCCATCCTCAATTATAACCCCTACTATACATAATGTAGCAGTGAGATATCAGAGTGCTGCACATAAAATGTGCAGCAGTCTGATATCTCACTGGCTTGTTATCAGATATGCTATCAATGACTATGGAGTACAGAGAATATGCACCCCCTACTGCATGACATATGTACAAAGGTTGACAGAGTTGTGGCTGGAGGCACAAACACAGGGCCAATATTGTTATGTCACTGTAATACCCTCATACATATACTGTCGTAACAGGGTTTGTTGCACCATATGTCCTATGAGGGATGTGATGCTGGTAACTCTCCCAGCTGTCACCATCTACTGCCTACTATCCTCACACTACCTTCTGCATTCCACAAATAGGTGCAGTGCACCGTAGCTGACACATGTAACCAAAGGCACAACACTGCCCAGTCTGTGGATGACTCTCTGCGGATGGGCTCCCCTCATATATATGGGACCAACATGGCAGGTATTGTGACATGTATGACAGTCATATCCAGACAATCACTGCTAAACCAACAGTACTCCACATGCAGTATAGCAGCACTTACAGTCTGTAGTCAGGTCAGGCACATTCCCCTCCTGTTTGTTGCCGTCTTTCCACAGTGTATGTTGTTAGAGGTAAATCCCCAATCCATCTGAGATGCTGTTTGCCAAACAACAGATCGAGTTCCTGCTCACAGTGACTGTAAAGGGCCAACGCCACCATGTTGTTCCTAGGTATTGGAGTGTGTTTCCATGCAATTGGCTATGGGCCTGTTACCATAGCCCTTCCACATGCAGTCAGCTAGTGGAGGGCTGCAATTCATGCAGAGGCCATCAGCTGATCATGAGCATCACTTACATTACACATGCTGCTGCCTAAGCATAGCAGGTGTGGGTCTCCCAAGACACTGGAGAGGGAGTGGGGGAGGTAGACAGAGGCATATACATGTCAGGGAGGGGTGATAGAGTAAAACAGAAGTATGTTTCTGTCACACACCTACCAGCACAGGGTATCAAACCCCCAGCATCTATGATAGTGCTATCACAGTTTGATGCAATTATTAGTTGTGCCACATGGGTTACCTGCTGTGGAAAACTCAGACCATATTTGTGATGATGAGTGACATCTGCAACAGGGATATGGTAGATATACAGTAGGTGATGTACATGTGCCTGTCTGCATGAACAGCTGCCAGCGTCAACACAGGCACACTCACACAGGGACGCACACACATTGACACACTTGGCAGAGCCAGGAGTACAACTCATCACTAATGTGATTGCCACAACACATTGATATGCAGGTATCACATGCACCACAAGAATCATATGGAGGTCATATGGGCATAGAGTATGATGAGGTGTCAGACATCAAACAGCATGCTTCAGTATGCCCTGGGGGGTTGTAGTGAGTGTGGATGTAGTCAGATACACCATACAACACACACACACACTGACACACAGGGTGCCAGTCCTGACATGCACGGGTGCATGCCTGCATGGGTGTGTGGTGGTCAACTGTGCCAGCAGGCTGTACAAGGGTAGGGGAAGGGTATACCTTGGCATCAGCCCACACAACTATGGTCTTCATTGTGCCTCAGGCCTGTGGTTTCTGCATCTGCCCACACAGGTGGATATTGCATCCCCCATCCAGTCACCTACTGACTGTATGTGGCCAATGCTGTGCATCACTTGCCATGTATATGTTCCTTACTCCATGACATGGATGGTGTCTGGGAGTTGCACACCTCCCACATGGATGTACAGTGACATGTGGAACTGTACCTGTGGTGTCGGGCCCATGTTGTGAACACATATTATCATTGGATGTGCCAGTCTTGCCCACCTGTGGCAAGAACTGGTAATGTGTAGCAGGTTTACCCTGCACCTAAATTTATAGCATGCTAACAGCATTCCCTGATGTCACTGTCATCTCTGCATGCAGGGCATGTTATCAGGCATGGTATGTCCATTGGGAGTCGCATGTGAATGCACCACGGGTGGTGCAGGTGTCCATTTGGGAACATGTTGGAGGTGCACTATCTGCATGTACATGCATATTGGACAGATGACCAGGGTGGCATGTCCTCTGTAGCCCACTGTTATCACTGCAGAGTTACTATCAGTGGCCACTATGCAGTATAGTACATATATATATTGGCTGTTGCCTAGGCATGTGTGGGTGCTTTGGGTAATAGTGGCATTGCTAACTGTGATTGACTGGCCTTGAGGTCACATGTCTGGGTATGGCTTTGCACACCAGCCTCTCAGCTAATGTACATCTGGTATCCTTATATGGTTGACATGGTGATATATACCATAAAAAACTGAGAAACACTCCCTCCACATTGGTCATAGGTGTCACACACTCACAGCATACATGCTACACACGCACATCTGTCATGTCTGGGAGTAAAACCCCTACCTAACTAGTTTATTACACTACACAGTTACGGCACGCACCACAGACATTACTGGAGTACCATTTCCGCAAAGGTATATTTCACAATATATGACATCAGCAGGGTTATCAAAGTAGAGCATTTAGACTGTACAGCAAGTGACTAGCCTAAAATGCATTGCTCCCTACACAGACAGTGAGACACACACAAAACATCCACAACTGACATGTGTGGGTATAGAACCCCTGACCAAGGTCTATATCATACTGCAGCATGTTATAGGGCACACCACAGGGATTACAGAAGAACGTTCTCCCAAAGTTGTATTTCACAATGGATGACGTCAGCAGGAGTGCCACAGTAGGGCATTTGAAATATACTGTGAGTGAGTAGCCTATAATGCATTGCTCCATACACACACATTGAAACACATACAAAACATCCAGAACTGCCATTAGGGGGATGGAACCCTACCACTGTTATAAATCACACTACAGCAGTACGCGGTTACAGGATGGGCTACGGAGATTACTGGGCTACACTCTTCCCGGAGATGTATGTCTAGGTGAGTGACATCAGCAGCCTTGCTAAGGTCAGGTATATGAATTGTACGGAGTGTGAGTAGCCTAAAATGTATTGCTTTCTACACAGTTGCACACACACTAAAACACACACACACAGTGGTTAGCTCTGGGAGTTAGAACACCTATCTCACTACTTTATCACACTACAGCAGTATGCACTTAAAGGACATGTTATGGAGATTATTGGGTGTGACATTTCCAGCGGTGTATTTCTAGGTGAGTGACATCAGCAGGCTTGCCAAAGGTGAGTATATGAATTGTACAAAATGTGAGTAGCCTAAAAAGCATTGCTCTCTATTTAGTCAGACACACACAAACACACAGTTGTTAGGTGTAGGGTTAGAACACCTAACTAGCTATGGTATCACACTACAGTGCTATGCAGTTACAGGACATGCCATGGAGATTACTGGGTTACAATTTTTCCAGAGGTGTATTTCTAGGTGAGTGACTTCAGCAGCCCTGCCAAAGTTGAGTATATGTATTGTACAGAGTGTGAGTAGCCTAAAAAGCATTGCTCTCTGCTCAGTCAGACACATAGATTCACGCACCAACACACAGTTGCCAAGTTTGGGGTTAGAACACCTATCTAATGACTTTATCACACAATGCAGTACGCAGTTAGAGGATATGCTATGGAGATTACTGGGTTTTAATTTTCCCAGAGATGCATTTCAACGTGAGTGAAATAAAAGCCCTGCCAAAGTTGAGTATTTGAACTGTACAGAGTGTGATTGGCCTAAAAAGCATTGCTCTTTATTTAGTCAGACACACACACACACTTGCCAGGTCTGGGGTAAGAACACTAAGTACTTTATCACACTACAGCAGTAAGCAGTTACAAGGTGCACTGCGGAGATTACTGGGCTATGACTTTCCCAGAGGTGTATTCCTAGGTGAGTGACATCAGCGGCCTAGGCAAAGTTCAGTACATGAATTGTATGGTGCTTGAGTATCCTAAAAAGCACTGTTCTCTACACAGTCAGAGACAGAGAGACACACAAACACACTCACACAGTTGCCGTGTGGGGTTTGAACTACTACCTAACTGGTTTATCACTACAGCAGTGCACAGTTATGGGATGCACCATGGTGATTCCTGAGCTACAGCTCTTACAAAGGTGTATTTCACATTGGATGACCTCAGCAGGCTTGTCATACTACTACTATGAGGTGGGTGGTGTGTGCATGGGCCATAACCCATTCATGTAGGGTTGACCCTATGAACCTATGAACCTATATGTTACAGGTACGTGTATAGAGCTACTAGATGACTACTTCCTTGTACAGTCATTTTGTACAGCTGGCACGAGCACTACATAGTCTGTCATGCTGACAGATGCTGATGGCAAGTATCTGCAATGAGTGCCTTTGGCTCTGTGCTGGGTGGGACAGTCCCAGATGGGTCCTTGTCACGGTGACCCTCTTCCACTAATCTATGTCCATCTATCTTTGGCTTATTATAGTGTGATGTCCTTACATATATGTCTGTATTCCTATCCACTGTGTGTGCAAGGCAGGAGTGTTGCATACTGACATGTGTCTGCACTAAGAACTGCAACTGCCATATATGTCTGGTCCACTGCAGACATGGACTTCATGTGTTTAAGTGAGTGAACATGCCCAATATGGTCATCTGTATTGCATGTCTGGAGCATGTCCAGGTTGTTTGTACTGTGGTGCTGACCTTTGTGTTGTACACCGGCAGGTAGCATGCTGTGACTGCAGGGTATCCATTGGTCATTTGGCATGTACTGTTGCTACATTTCTGCATAGCGGGGGGGGGGCACCTGACTGTTTCTACATTTCTATACAGGAGTGGGGGGGCACACCTGTCTGTTGCTATTAGTGTATGTAGGATGGGGGCACACCTGACACTTCTACACATTTGCTAGGACTGTACTGGTATGTCGGGTACTTCATTTCAGTCTGTAGTTTTGCCTATCATGCTGGCTAGAGGCATACCAGTGTACTACAGATCCAAGCTTTCACTGCCTACATATTAGTTTCAGACTTCCTAGCCTTCACATCTTCCATCCAACTGCCTAGCTTGCTGTAGTCTGTCTGTAGGCCTGAGGGGGTTACACATAGGGCTTATTCAGAGGCCATAGTGCAGCATTTGTTTGTATTTGTCTACACCTATCCTGCTGACTGTAAAAGTAGTTGTGTATGTGACCCCGTAACTGGCATGTGTGTCACTTACCTTGTGGGTGTCCCAGTATTGAGGGTGGTGCTGCAGGGCTGCCTATGTTGAATGCACAGAGTACACTCTGGTTGAACACAGTTAGTGTCATGTTTGGCATCCCTTTTACTGTATGTGCGAGTCGGAGAGAGGTGACATACCCTGGGTCCGTACTGTGTCAGTACATGTGCTATGTGTTGCCTCTTTGCCAGGACCAGGGCATACTGGGCACACCTCCTTCTGCCTACTGGGGCAGGCTGAGGATGTTCCTCCTCCGAGTCACTCTGTGCCTGTGCAGGCCTTGGCAATGGTGGGGGGCTGTGTGGCCATGGCCGATGCTGTTACTGCTGTAGCTGTTTCCACAGGATTATATTGTGTAGCATGGCCCATACAAGGACAATCTGGGTACATGTAGTTGGTGAGTACTGCAAGGCTCCACCAGACGTGTCCAGACACAGGAACCATGACTTGAGCATCCCAAACACATGCTCTATTATGATGCATGTTTGTGCGTGTGCCTCATTATGGTGTTCTTATTCAGGTGTGTGTGAATTTCTGATGGGTATCATCAGCCATGGCTCCAGTGTGTATCCAGCATCCCCCACTAGCTGTCAGTGTGGGATGTCTCCATTGGAAAATCTGTGGTACAGCTGCATAAGATGCCAGATGTGGTAATCGTGGTAGCTTCCAGGACAGCCAGCACACACATTCATTATTATGCCCTGGGTATCATACATGACCTGGCAGTTGATGGAGGGGAAGCCCTTGCAGTTGATGTAGACCCTACCCTGCTCACTGGGTGGTACTTTGATGTATATGTGTATGCATTCTATTGCACCCACTACCTCAGGGTATTCTGCTATTTGATGGGAATGATGCATATTGCTGGCCAACACCTCACGGGTGATGGCGAGGAATACATGTCACCGACATGTGCTGACATGGCATCCAGGAACTGGTGGAGTACTCTGGATGCTGATGCCTGTGATATCCCCATCATATCCCCAGTTGGCCTTTGGAAGGTACCTGTAGCTAGTATTTGTAGGCCTACACATACCTTGGTATCCACTGGGATGGGTTCCCCTCTGTTAGTTCTGTGTGTGAGGTGTGGTCGGCACAGCTCAACAATCTGCTGTAGGAAGGCCCTGTCCACCCTATGGCCAGGGGCAGCTCGTGCTATAGGACTGCAGGACTGCAGCCCCCCCATCCTGCAGCCCCCCACCTGTACAATAAACTTTGAAAAATGAAATTCACGGACTCCACACATGCGTGCATGGTTCCTGAGAACTCCATGCACGCATGCATGCATGCTCATTCCAGAGCTCCAGACTGCTCTGTTAGGCAGTCCAGATAGGAAAGGCAGGAAACTCCACCCTTCCAGCCCAGAGGTCTGTGCGGTGATTACTGCACAGACCGAAAGGTCACCGGACTGCATCGCCGGCAGGAAAGAGGCTCCAGCCTGCTACTCTTGCGGGACTAGCCATCTCTTGTGGGAGACCCATGCACGGGCCAGGGGATTCATGGATCGGCGGCCATTTTGTGGACTTAGCTGCAGAGAATTCGCGTTTTGTGGAGGACAGGTAGTGGATTCACGTGTGTGTGCATGTGTGTGTAATGCCCCAGGTGCTACATGGTGGTGGGTAGAGAATAAGGCTTGAACCCTGTACCTTGAGCCCAGGTGGCAGTAGCCTGAATTCCCTACCCACCACCATTTGTAAAAACATTGCAGATTTTTCCCTCATACTTGTTCTATTCCTCAGAAAATCTATGGTTTCTGTATTTGTGTCCGTGCAAAGCTGGTAGTGCATTGGTGCAGTGGTAGCATTGTTGCCTGACAGCTACAGGTTCAATGGTTTGATTCTTGGCTGTGGTGCCTTACCTTTTCTGTGGAGTCTGTATGCCCTCCCTGTGTTTGTTTCCTCTAGTGTCCTCCCATCTTACAAAGACATGTGTCTTATCTGCAGTGTTTCTCCCTGGGCCTCTGTTAAAAATTAGCTTTTGTTCCAAATCAGACTTTCCTGGTTAATAAATGTTAAAAATGACACGCATTTGAATATCAGACTTCATATTCTTCAGAAAGTGCAGGTTAACGCAAAAGCTTTTATTCTAGCAATTTTCTAAGTGTATAAGATGGATATTTAAAATTTGTCCCTATTTTAGGATTGTACCCCCCCCCCCATTATTGGCTTCATCCAGATTTTTTTGTGCTAAGGTTGAGAGCTATGGTAAGAACTGAATTCACTGAATATGTTTGGGGGCTATATTCCCCCATTACTGGCTTTATCCGGGTGTTTTTTGCTAAGAGATTGTGAGCTATGGTGAGAACTGAATTCACTGAATGTTTGGGGCTGTATTCACCCATTATTGGCTTTGTTCAGGTGTTTTGTGCTAAGAGGTTGACAGATGTGCTATGGTGAGAACTGAATTCACTGAATGTTTGGGGCCTGTATTCACCCATTATTGGCTTTGTTCAGGTGTTTTGTGCTAAGAGGTTGACAGCTGTGCTGTGGTGAGAACTAAATTCACTAAATGGAAGTCATTTAAGTTTCCGTCTTCCTCTTTCACAAAACAGCTGATTTGGCATAGTGGTATATTGTTCTGACTGCTTTGCACAGGGTCCTTGGTTTGAGGCTTGGCAGTGAAATGTATGGTGGTAACACAGCATTTTATTCTAGCAACTTTCCAACATTATACAAGCAATGTTTAAAATGCGGCCCTGGTTTTTGGGCTTTTGTCCTCCCACAATAAACTTCGGCTTTTTCCAGATTTCTTTGTGCTGCAAAGTTCAGACATACAGCTGAGTGAGTAGATTTTACAAGAAGCTGAGAGCTGCAGGGGAGCAAAAGTTTAGTGCTGCTTATGGTGAATCTGCTTTCCTTGTTAATAGCACAACAGGTAGTATACTTGCTTTTGATGCAGAAAGCTGTGGGTTCTACTCCCACAGTAGATAGATGCATTGCTGATACTGTACTTTGCAAAGGGGGGTGAATGCTGCACTCCTTTTTGGCGAAGATACCTAGTAACTATGAACCTGTTATTGTTTGCCATCCATTCCCTACTGCAATATTGCTAGCTTATCATTTTTTTAGTGTAAGATAGGCAATTTATTCCTCAAGGGTAATGGGCACTTTATTTGTAGATGAAACAATGAAATACAAAGTTGTTTGCTAGCAGCAATCTCTTCATTTGTTACAGATCTCTTTAATGTGGAATTATTTAGATGACTTTTACTTCAGAGATTGTGCATATGTACTGATACTGGTGGACTGTAGAAGTTTGAGTAGACTTTTATGATGGAAATGTTCTGAAATGGCAGTTTTGTCATTACTGGTACATGCATTTTGTTTCATTGTTTACTGGAAAATTTCAAAACTAATTTAAAACACCCTCTAAAACTGTACTGTATTGTACAAGGAATATAATTTAATACAATCAGGAAGGTGTATGAAAGAGCATGTGTATGTTTTGTGTGCAAGGGGCCTGTGATTTGAAAACAGTCCAAACCCAAAGTTAATCTGCCACTGGCAAAATGTATTTTCTTTGAATGTGGGTTTCAATGCTGTTTCAGAGAATGTGAGTTTTCAAGGGCAGAGAAGTTTTAATGCTAAGTCTGTTTTCATTGTGAGACTGCATTGCTTTGTTTAGCAGATATGATATCTATTGGTGTTTGCGCTGTAAAATGCAAAATAAAACTTTCAAATGAAGTCCAAATCATCACAGAAGTAAAGCAGTATGCACATTAATGTTTATGTTTTTTGTTTTTCGGCTTTTCCCGTTTAGTGTTTATGGTAAATGGGGTGAAATAGCCAAGTAATGGTTCATTGGAATGGATGTAGGGGAGAAGCTCCATTCAACCATGATTTTGTGAGGGGGGGGGAGGGCAGCAAACTCAGACAGCTCTGGCTGAACTATACCTCTCAACTGTCCAGATTTTTGCAGAATGAAGAGATTTTTGCTTCTTATTTTTGGTTTGTTCCTCATAAAATTTGTGGTTTTCTGTCAAATCATTTAGGAATGAAGTCACTAAATAATGACAGATACTGAGTTTCAGACTTCATAACCTTCAGAAAAATGCATGCTAAAGCAATACCTGTTATTCTATTAACTGTCTCAGTTTATACAAGAGCAATTTTTAGTACTGTTTATAAGTTCCCCCAATATATTTGGCCTTGTCCAGATTTCCTGCATTAACAGGTTGAGAGGTGCGTGCAAATAAATTGCTTTATAGAATTAGGCATATCCAAACCTTTCAACTGTACCCGATTGTGGCTCAAAATGTTGCTCTTCCCCTAATAATCTCTGCAAAATGGCTATTTTGGAAGAAAACATGGAGGGTTTACAATTAATAAAATAACTGTAATAATCAGTTATAGATTGCTTTTATTACAAAAATGCATGTAGATTCTTTTATTTTCTCAGTTGCTCAAGTTAGCAGTACTAATATTAAAACGTGTCCCTTCTTTGCAGGTTCCCAGCTGTATTGTGTGGCTATTTTATATTTTTGAATCACATTTTTGGTCCATTTTTTATAAAATGTTGTTTTTTTGGCAAATTAGTGGCAAATCATTAAAGACTGAAGTTAGAAAATAATGACAGACATTTCAGTTTCAGATTTCATACACTTTAGAAAATTCATACTAATGCAAGACCTACTATTCTATTATCTTTCTAAGTTTATAAGAGCAATATTTAGAAATTGTCTTTATTTTTGGGCCTTTTTCCCACTTCTATGTATGGCTTTGTCCAGATTTCTTGCTCTGAGGTTGAGAGGTATGACAAATGTGTCAGGGCCATCACAGTCAGCCAGAGACATTTCAAATTGTGACATACTTGTTGCACCCCACTCCCCTATGTAGTGACTCTGGATGTGTCCAAGCAAGGCAAGGAACAGTATGCAGTGTAAATATGCAGACTATACCCCCATCCAAGGTAGACACAAGTACTACAGTGGCTTTTCATCTGTCCTTGATTTTGCAGAATATTCTGGTTTCTGTCATATTTTTATACTGTTGATTTATGCTTATTATTCAGAAAGTGCCTGTTGCTCTGTGTTTAAGTAGCAATGCTTTAACGAACATCTGGTAAGCTTGTCTGAGATTGTAAGATGCAAGTAAGTTTTAATAAGCATACTGTCAACGAATTGCCAACATTGAAAGCCTTTCTGTTGTTGCCATGCGGAGAATACTTACATAACTAGATAACATATAAGCCTTGGGTATTGAAATGCATATGACAGTATTTGTAATAAAGGACAGGATTACATTATTTTAAGAGCTCATTACAGGCTTTACCTGCAAACTAAACAGAATGCCAATCTATCATGTGTGGTCCATATCCTGTGCAGTAATCCTTTATGCAATGTATGTTGCGCTTGTTTCCTGTTTGCTTTTCATTTTTTACTTTGATCATGTTTTCCCCATGAAACAAGTAGATAGTTGTTGTCAGGCAGCAGGTCTTTTTTGGATAAGAAACATTTTTACAAGTGGGGGCATCACAGAGATTGCTACTTTCAGCATGTTTCTTGGTACTTTAATAAAGCTGAATATAAATTATAATTAGAACCGCAGTGCAAGGAGAAGTAGTTTGAGTTGAGTGCTGCTTGTTTTTTATACTTGATTTTAACTGGCATTCCAGTAAAGTATTTAAAAAGTAATTTAGTTTTTCGTGCCTTACAACCTTTTTGTTTCCAACTAGATATTAAGTAAGCTGCCATGCAGCCAATGGACTGAAATATTTTTTTTCTTCTACACTTTCCTTTTTTCTTGATTGGACTCTTATAATGATAGTTTGACACCAAGGGCAGTGTATTTAATTAAAGTTACAGTTTTTGGGGTTTTGATCATAACTCCTCCCTTTTCTAGTTGGTCACACCTATTCCCATTGACCCCACCCATTCAGCTGTCTCCTGCAGCCCCCTATTGATTTGAAGTCACCAGCTGCCACTGCCTATGGCACTCCACTATCTCCAACTCATGTAGTCCTTGGTAGGTTACCCTGGGTCTGTACATTCTTCTCCATCTTCTCACTGTACGTTGCTCGGCAGCATTCACATCCTCACCACCCTCAGCCTCTTGCACATGCTGGTTTATGATAGCAAAAGCAGCCCCTTGCATTATATATCTTGCTTTCATTTTCTAAAATTTCCCCATTTGTATACACTGGTGCTGCAGAGTTATTGGGAATAACTAGGGGGGAATGTGTTTGCATAGTTTATAGTGGTGTGCTGGGCTGCGTTGGGCTGCTGCCTGTGTGATTGCCTGTGTCTGATACATTTCACCTCTCAGCTTGCTAGTTCTCCTTGATTACATTCCTACTGCTGTTTTCCCTTCCCATTGCCTCTCTGTTTAAGCCTGTGTGCGCACCGCACAGAGTGCTCAAATGTGCACAGAGCTGCTATTTCCTGGTGTAACTTCCATTTTCTTCCTGTGAAACCCGGTGCGCACACCCACTTACAGTTTGTAAGGAGTGCTAGGCAGCTTGGACACACCTCTAGCTCAGCTGTGCTAAGCTAGGAGCAGTCCTGAGCCACAGGGCTCCAATCCACTTACAGTGTTTCTGACACACACACACCCATGATGTCACCTATCTTCTCGTCTTGCACCCAGCTATTTCTACTCTTACACTCTTGGGCAGTGGCGGCTGGTGACTTCACATCAAAGGGGGGCTGCAGGAGACAGCTGAATGGGTGGAGTCAATGGGAAGGGGTGTGGCCAACTAGAAAGGGGAGGAGCTATGCTCAAAACCACAAAAAATAACTAAATACACTACCCTGGGTGCCAAACCGTCATTATGAGAGTCCAATCAAGATAAAATGAAGTGCAGAAGAATAAAAATAGTTCAATGCATTGGCTGCATGACAGCTTACTTAATATCTAGATGGAAACAAAAAGGTTGTGAGGCATGAAAAAATAAATTACTTTTTAAATACATTAATGGAATGCCAGTCAAAATCAAGTATAAGAAAAACAAGCAGCACTCAACTCAAACCACTTCTTGCACTGCAGTTCTAATTATAATTTATATTCAGCTTTATTAAAGTACCAAGTAACATGCTGAAAGAAGAAATCTCTGATGCCCCCACTTGTAAAACTGTTTCTTATCCAAAAAAAGACCTGCTGCCTGAGAACTATCTACTTGTTTCATGGGGAAAACATGATCAAAGTAAAAAATGAAAAGCAAACAAGAAATAAGCTCAAGATACATTGCTTAAAAGGATTACTGTACAGGTTATGGACCACACAATTGGCATTCTGTTTAGTTTACAGGTAAAGCCTGCAGAGATGACTGGAAGTCTCCCAGTGTAATGAGCTTCTTAAAATAATGTAATTCTATCCTTTATTACAAATACTATCATATGCATTTCAATACCCGAGGTCTATACATTATCTAGTTAAGTATTCTCTACATGGCAACAACAGAAAGGCTTTCAATGTTGGCAGTTCTTTAACAGTATGCTTATTAAAGCTTACTTGCATCTTACGATCTCAGCCAAGCTTACCTGATGATGGTCATTAAAGTATTGCTACTTAAACACAGAGCAACAGGCACTTTGAGTAATAAGCAATCAACAGTACAAAAAATATGACAGAAACCAGACCACTCTGCAAAAATCAAGGACAGATGAAAGGCCACTCTAGTACTTGTGTCTACCTTGGATGGGGGGGGGGTACTCTGCACATTTACACTGCATAACTACTCCTTGCCTTGCTTCGACACATCCAGAGTCACTACATGGGGGAGTGGGGTGCAACAAGTATGTCATAATTTGAAATGTCTCTGGCTGACTGTGATGGCCCTGACACATTTGTCATAACTCTCAACCTCAGAGAAAGAAATCTGGACAAAGCCATACAAAGAAATGAGACAAAGGCCCAAAAATAAGGACAATTTTTAAAATATTGCACTTAGAAAGATAATAGAATAGGTCTTGCATTAGTATGAATTTTCTGAAGGGTATGAAATCTGAAACTCAAATGTCTGCCATTATTTTCTAACTTAAGTCTTTAATGATTTGTCACTAATTTGCCAAAAAAAACCCCACAATTTTATGAAAAATTAACCAAAAATGTGATGTCAAAATATAAAATAGCCACGCAATACAGCTGGGAACCTGTCAAAGAAGGGACACTTTAATATTAATACTGTTAACTTGAGTAGCTGACAAAATAAAAGAATCTACATGCATTTCTGAAATAAAAGTAATCTATAACTCTGATTATTACAGTTATTTCTTAATTGTAAACCCTCAATGTTTTCTTCCAAAATTGTTATTTTGCGGAGGGATTATTAGGGGAAGAGCAACATTTTGAACCAAAATCAGGAACAGTTGAGAGGTTTGGCTATGCCTAATTCTATAAAGCAATTTATTTGCATGTACCTCTCAACCTGTTAATGCAATAAATCTGGACATGGCCAAATATATTGGGGGAACATATAAACAGTACTAAAAATTGCTCTTGTATAAACTGAAACAGTTGATAGAACAACAGGTCTTACTTTAGCATGCATTTTTATGAAGGTTATGAAGTCTGAAACTCAGTGTGTCATTTAGTGACTTAATTCCTAAATGATTTTGCCAGAAAAGAAAACCACAAATTTTATGAGGAACAAACCAAAAATAAGAAGCAAAACTCTATTCATTCTTTGAAAATCTGGACAGTTGGGTGGTATAGTTCAGCTGGGGCTGTCTAAGTTTGCCACCCTTCCCCCTCACAAAATCATGGAGCCTCCCCCTGCAGACATTCCAATGATCCATTACTTGGCTATTTCACTCCATTTACCATAAACACTAATGTGCATACTGATTTACTTCTATGAGGATTTGGACTTCGTTTGAAAGTTTTATTTTGCATTTTACAGCACAAACACTAAGACATCTGCTAAACAAACTTAGCATTAAAACTTCTCTGCCCTTGAAACTCACATTCATTGAAACAGCATTGAAACCCACATTCAAAGAAAATACATTTTACCAGTGGCAGATAAAGATTAATTCTGGGCTGTTTTCAAATCATAGGCCCCTTGCATATGAAACATACATGTGCTCTTTGATACACCTTCCTATTGTTTTGAACATTTTTCCAGTAAACAATGAAACAAAATGCATGCACCAATAATGACAAAACTGCCCAGTTCAGAACATTTCCATCATAATTCTACTCAAACTTCTACAGTCCACCATTAACAGTAAATATGCACAATTCTACAGTCCACCATTATCAGTAAATATGCACAATTCTACAGTCCACCATTATCAGTAAATATGCATAATCTCTGAAGAAGTAAAACAGTCATCTAAATAATTACACATTAAATAAATCTGTAACTAATGAAGAGGTTGCTGCTAGCAAACACCTTTATATTTCATGGTTTCATTGAAAAATAAAGCATCTGATGCCCCTGAGGAATAAATTGCCTATATAACATTAAAAATGATAAGCTAGTAATATTGCAATAGGAAATTGATGGCAGACTGATAACAGGCTCATATTTAGTATCTTAACTTTTTCAGTACGGCAGCATTCACCCCTTGTGGGAGTAGAACCAACAACCTTCTGCTTGGGCCATCCTTTCCCCTGATTCTGATAGTCAGGTAATAGGGAGTGGCCCACAGTGATGTTCCTGTAGGACAACCTACACTCTCCTTATGCAAAGGACCCCATTCCTCCTTGGTGACTTGCCAAGCTCCACAAATGTGACTTTCCAAAGGAAGATTTAACAGGTGCCTCATGACCTCACAGTCTGCTTAGGCTCATATTTCATGGGCACCTCATGTTCCTTCTGGGTGTCACCAAAGTTGCAGTCCTGAGTTACCTTCCTACTCCCAAGGATAGGCAAACCAGCAGTGGACAGTCATGCCAGTCTTACTCAGCCAGCTCCCACAGATACCTGAGCTGGTAATTGAACTTAAATAGTCTACAACATAGTCAGAATTTTATTCTTCCTTGCCATGGAGACAGCATCTCCAATAACTTCTGAGTTAACCATTACTGTCACTTCACTCTCAGAGTTGCTTTCCTAAACAGTGAATGTCTGCTGAGTAATACTGGTTTGTATAGCTGATGTGTTGCTGTGACTCCATGCTAGGTATTGAAGACAAATGGCTAAAACCAAGTTGCTCTTCACCCTTTCCAAATAAAAGTAGATTTTGAATAGGATTCAGAAGATGGGCACTCTTGATGAGTGTCTCCCCTTAAACTACTTTTAGAAAGAGCGCTCCAAACAAAATCTTCATAAATAATTAATTAGGTGGTTTCCCATGATGTTGTAAACTTCAACATTTTTATTTTTATGGTTTATTTTATCATTTGCTGTGATCCGTGTCCAAGTGTTTTTAAGTAATGCTTATAATGGTGCTTGGTAGATAAGGACATAAATAAACTTGAACTTGTACAGTCTTTCAGTACTGAGAATGCCAGCAGTCTTAGTAAACTGACATTTATGGCTGGTTGAGGAACATTGAATTAAAATATAATACTGTAAACTGATGAAATGTGATTGCCACTGTGCTGGTCCTGTATTAGTTGTGCAAAATTATTAACATGCACTGGAAATGTCAGCATGTGGCTGTGAGTTGAAGGGGAGCCAGACATGTGGCCCAGCACTGTTAAGCTGTACTAGCCTGGCAGTTTATCTCCTTTAGCACATATTTCAGTATCATTATTCTGCACTAATGGGTGGTATCTTAAACCATTATTGCTTAAAAAGTAAAGCTTTTTCTAAGTGGTCTGCCATCTTCTCACCTGTCAGGGTTCAGGAAAAGAGGTAATACCTCAATCACCCTGGTCTCATTGATACTCATAGCCTTCCAGAATGTGTTTATTGCCTTTCATACTGGTGCTGTATCTCTCTAGAACCCAGAGTTATGTGCTGATTCACAGTTCACTATGCCTCTGGAGGTCTTTCCTGTATAATGTGAAACACTCACCATACATGGAATTCCGAATTAGGGACAATATTAATCATAATCACCCACCAATATTATCAAAAATTAAAAATGTACAATTGTGTTGCAGCTGGAAAAGTGAATCATGAGCTACAATACTTACTTTAATTCTGCACCTTCACTCTGTTCTTCTTCTAACTTCTTTTCTTTCTTCTTCTTTCTTCTTCTGTTCTTCCTTCAGGCTAGCACAGGCTGCACAGCACAGCTGGCAAAATCCACCCAAATAAAAAAAAATTAAAATCCAGTGCCAAATAAATTAAATCGGTCACAAATCAATCCACAAGTCAAGCCCACAACTGACTGATTGATTCTCGCTCTTTTCCCAGCACATAAAGCCCAGGAAGAGAGCGACAACCAATCAGCAGCATTTAGACCAGCAAGCACGTCATGACGTGTCTGCAAACGTCGCAGTCTGAGCCCCTTCCAATTCTATGCGGTTTGCAACCGCATAGTCGTCTGGGCATCACAATGATGCCTTCATTACTTCACCGGGCTGCAATCAAAACAAAAAAAAATCTGTTTAAAACAGCCGCAGCCCGAGGCGGTTAAAGCGTGCATGCGCATACTTCCGAGTCGCTGACTCGAATTTTGTATAAAAAAAAAAAACATCTGCTACACACAAGAAAAGATATTTTTGTTTTTACATTTTCTTCTTCTTTTTAGCTGAGGGGGCTGCAGTCCGGCAGTCCGATGCCAGGAGCTGCCCCTGCTCTTGGGGCCTGTCTCACACCCTGGGGAAATCTGGGATTCACTATCCTTCCCCTCATTTGCATAGGATTGCCTGCTAATGCATACTTACATGTCCCACACTGAGCCTCCCCCCTTGGCAACCATTACTAACTGGCCAGGTTGTCTTATTCCTGTCATTGACTTGCATGGTTGAATACTGCTTTTAGTTAGAATGCTTATTTTAGGTTTGTTTTATTATTTTCCCCCCTATCCCATTTGCGCACCGCTGTCCTATGCTTAAACAGGCAATATCGGCGACAGAAAAATAAAGGTTGTTTTTTTTATTCTTTACACATTTTACAATGCCAATGGCCTTCTACTTGGCCATTGGCATGCTTCATCAATCATATGCAGCCTTTATTTCATGCTGTCATAGCTCTCCGTTTTGTAGTTTGCAGAAATGTACTTGATTACGAACATAGTACATTTCTGCAGACTGCACTCATCCTGCACTGACAGTTGCCTCCTTCCTGGATCGCAAATTACCCTCATTTGCATGGTTTTCACCTGCAAATAAGGGTAATTTGCATACAGGAGCTCAGACGATGCAGGATTAGCCTAAGAGCTCACCTGCACATCCCGGGAGCTTGTTCCTGGATTGCACAGCTGGATTGAATAGCTCTTAAACTATTCCTGCATGCTATAACAGGCTTCGTAAATCCGGGGACTGTTATGCATATTGGGTTTGGGGATATGCTTGTAATTAACTCTGAAATGTTCCATTTATGTACTTATGTTTTTTGAATTATTTCCTTTATGTCCTTTGAATTATTTCCTTTTAGTATTAACTAATATATATAAAAAAGGAGAGAAAATGCATTGTTGGTTAAGAGAAATGACACTTTCTTTACATTCTATTTGCCTCATGAACTATTTTGTTGCCATAGTAACAGTAAACAATTGCAGCAGTTTCTAAGGGCACTGTGAACCTGTAAAGTGCATTTAGCCTCACAGATAACTAATAACAATAAAAATAATGTTGTTTAGTTATTAAAATGAAATACAACCTAAGCAAGGTAAAATAAATACATAATAGGACTATTTGTAAATTTTTATGATTTATCCACATCGGACTACACATTACTGGAAACATAACTGAAATGTCCCCAAACAACATGTACACTTTAATGTAGCTGCTTGATTAAAAAGTATTACTCAGTTTAACATGCTGACTTCACCTGCTGTCTGCACTGTAAAAGTTACATTTTTTATATGTTACTTGAAACTGACAGTCTCTAGAGCATATGAAAAGATACATATTACTTTTTGCAACATGTTATCTTTGCAGTTCCCTCACACTCTGTACTAACTGACTTGGCAACTGATAGCTATTCATTTAAAGTATCAGTCTAAATATTAAATGTGTCCTTGAAATGCTATTGACATTTTGACAAAATATAATCTGAAATGAAAAATGAATGAGTTGAAAGAAGAGAAATAATGCATAGATTTCAAAGACAGTTCTTGACACTACAGTATAAGTAGAAATGTATACACATAAGGAAGAATTGAAATGTTTTAGTCTTCCAGTTATAATAGTTTACTGTCAACATTTTGCTATATCAGAAAGATTAAAGAGCTAGGAAATTACTATTATATGTCTTTATAATATTTATTAGACAGATGTTGCACTCTGCTTTGTTTAATGAATTGACTCATGTTTATGAGGAAAAGTGGACTCAAATTGATGTTATTACAATAGTTATTAGATTGATGGTGGACACTGTTATGCTTAAAGGGTTACAGGACATGTTAGTGATTAACTCTGAAATGTTTTGTTTATATACAGACTGCCAGTTGAATTAGTTCTTTCAGTATTAACAAAATATTTAAAAGGAGGGGAAATGTACTGTTGCTTGTGTGATGTGAAGCTTTTTTTTTACATGCTACTAGCCTCATGAGCTATTTCAGTTTTTTTTTTTAACACTCGGTGATTAGGAACCGCTATATTTGAATTGTCATGGCAACAGAAAGCTACTGCGGCAGTTTCTATGGGCTTTGTGAATCTGTAAAGTGCATCTAGCCTCACAGATAACAAATAAAAAAGTAATGTTGTTTAGATATTAAATTGAATTATAACTTAAGGAAGGGTAAATTAGATAACTTAACAGGACAACTTATATATACTTTATAAATTGCTCACATTGGATTACAGACTCCTGGAAAATCAACGGAAATGTCCCCAAATTACCTGTGAACTTAAATGAAACTGCCTGATTGATAAGCATAACTTAGTTTAAAAACCTGAATCCATAAGCTATCTGCTCTTTAAATGCTACATTATATATGTCACTCACAGCACACGAAAGATACATATCACTTTTTGCAATATGTTATATCGGCACTAACCATACACTCTATACTAATTTATTTGGCAACTGATAAGTTATTCATTTGAAATATCAATCTAAATATTAATTGTGCCCTTGAAATAGTGTTGCCGTTTTGACAAAATATAATCTGAACTGAAAAAGGAATGATTTGAAGAAGTGAAGTATTGTACAGACGTCAAAGACAGCTATTGACACTACAGAATAAGTAGAATTGTATACATGCAAGGAAAAGTTGAAATGCTCTACTATTCTAGTTAAAATAGCTTATTGTTAACATTTTGCTTTCTCAGAAAATTTAAAGAGCTAGGAAATTATTTTTAATTTGTCTTTGTAATATCTACTAGAGTGATATTAGTCACTGATTTGTTAAAGGATTACAAGTCATGTCCATGACGGATTACTGAATGATATTTCTGTTTACCTATGTTTGCTGATTTACTTTCATTAATACTGATTTAAAAAAAAAGGAAACCTCTGTTTTTGGTTAAAGGAGAAGAGCCTTTAGAGTTTTCTATCTGCCCCAAGAAATCTCTAAGATGCTCTAACACTATTAATACTTACTTAAGGCAAGTCTTGACTACCACTTGGGTGCCTACACATTCATCCTAGACCTGATGTGATCACCCATTCTGGATGCAGGAGGCATCCTATGCAGGGTGGGAATTATCAGGGTGATCATAGTTCATTATTAGACTCTGCTTTGTAAATCTTTAAATGTGTAAAAACACTGGTCATTGGAATGTAGGATGCTTCTGCACAGAGACAGGATGCCACTGATAAGCCATGCCTTTTCATATGTTTAAGATGAAGTTAATGAGTTTAAGAGGAAAAGTAAAGGAGGGCAGTACACCTACAGTAAATGTATACTCCATTGGTAATCACCCATTGGCTCCTACAAAGTCCTTTTAGTCAAACTATTCTAGTAATAATCCATTTGTTGTTGGCTTATCTAGTGTATGTTCCTCTGTTGTGTTTAATTTATCTGAAATGGCATATCTGACATGTTTGAGATCTCGTAAAGGTAACTATATATTGGATATTTTCTAAGTCAACAAAATTATTGATTACACTGTGAACATTCCATCCTGATGGATAAAATAATATGTAATAATAATAGAATAATATAGAATTTCATATCTCTTTTAAGAAAAGTCTCCATATAATAATTTAACATATGGAGCTCAGCTGATATTGCTGGTAAAAGGTATGAGTGATAATGCAATAGATCTATCTTTATCTATTGGAATAGGAATGACTTTCATTTCATGTTTAATGGGACATTTATATTTACTTGTACTTGATACTTTAGAATTAATGTTTTATAAAAGTACTTTTTTAAAGCCTGACCAGAATTCTACCCTACTTGTATTTAAAGAAGAAAGAAAATTAAATAGCCCTCCCAAGTTTACTCACATAAAATAGCATTCAGTGTTATCAGAGAATATGGTATATGGAATATGGTATAACTACTATAATCAAAATAAAAAAAAAGGAATACAATGCTTTTTCCAACAATATACTAATGGCTTAAATAATCTAAGTAAGTAAGTAACCCTTTAAGCAAAAGATCAAACTTACTAAAATATTTAAACCTAAATAAGGCACAAGTACTATTTCTCCAGGAAACGCATTTCAAGACTAATGATAGCTTTATCTGTTACCCTAAGGACTATATAGTCTTAGCTCAATCCTCCTATAGAACAAAGACAAAAGGAGTATCAATTCTCTGGATGAAAAACATAATCACTCCAAACGTTATTTATAAATATGAAGACAAAGAAGGTCTACTAACATTTGTTATAGAAAATTTAATAACAGAATATGGGTTTTAGCTAATCAATATTGGTTCCCAGGATTTGGTGCAGGAACGGTTAAAATAAACTTAGATTTTATCTCCAACAATTATAAAGGAAATCTTATACTGAGAGGAGATTATATTTGTACCTTAAAAGCTTCTGAAACCATCAAGAAATTTTTTTGCATAGCAACTATTTCAAAATCCTTAAAAAGATGGATTGATTCTTTTCATTTAATACACACTTTTAAAGTAAAATATGATAAATCTTTACTATTTTCCTATAAAGACCATAGATTTGGAACATAAACCAGAATAGGCAAATTATTCATAGTTCAAGATTTACAAACAAAAATCCTCAACTTCTCAATAGTTCCATGCCCCTTCTCAGATCATGACTCACTGATAATGAAACTCCAAATAGACTTTAAACCATTAATCTTCTCAAATAGAATTCTATCATATATCATGAAAATTAAAGAATTCAGAACTTGGATGTTGTCTGAACTACAATTAATTCTTGAAATTAATAATACAACAGAAATCAGTATAGTCATGTTATGGGACTCATTAAAAGCATATTTATTTGGTAAGACCCTTAGCTGGTAAAAAAAAACAAAGTTAGAGAGTGGGAATCTGAATTATTAGACTTGCAAACCAGACTCTTGACAGCAAAATCTAAAAAAAAAAAAAAAAAAAAAAAATCAGATTGTCCAGAAGTCAAAAAGGAAATAGAGGAATTAAATAAAAAAAATATAATGGAATTCTAACACACAAAACGTGTCTAGCCTTGGAAAAATTAAAAGTAAACTCATTAGCCATCTTCCCCCGATATCTACATAATTTATCTAAAATAATTAAAATATAATCCAAAGCAAACAACGTTAGCAGTATATATCATGAAAAGAAAGGGAAAAATTATCAGATATATGAGACATGCTTGAAGCATTTTGCTTCCATTATATGGAACATTCCAAAAAAGAAGATTTAGATACCAACCAAATAAACTTAGATACAAACCTTATCAATATAAAAAAATTCCAGAAGACATAAAACTAGATATACAAAAACCTACATCCTACAAAGAAATTGTTGGCAAGTTAAAAAAAAGTAAATCTAATAAAGCTCCAGAGATAGATGGTATAATTATAGGTTCATAGGTTGATACTAGGCTATCTGCCCTAGGGCATTTATAAGCCTAGCCAGAGTGTGTTTGGCTTTTGCCACCCTTTTAGATTAGTTGACTGTGCCTCTGTATAGTAGGTCACAGAAGATAGCTCTTTTGAGGTTAGTTTACTGTGCCTCTGTCTAGTAGGGACACAGAAGAGATCCCAGGGGTAAACCTACGATTTCCCATCCACTCATCAAGATTTCTCTTGAAGAGGATCATTGAGGGACTCTGCCTAACATGGACTGGGATTTTGTTCCAGAGAGAGGGGAGCCTCTGGGATATGAATCTGTCCTTCCAGCATGTCCTATTTATTTCTGTGCTGAGGTTTAAGTCCCTGGAGCATGTAGCTCTATGGGATTTGGATTTCCTGAGGTGGAGCATGTCCATTAATTCTGGGTTGGACATGGCTTTATACATCAGGCACAGATCGCCTCTGAGTAGGTGGCAAGCAACTGAGTAGGGCTGGAGTTTCTTTAGCCTAACTGCGTAGGGCATCTGTTTGAGTCCCTTGATCCTCTTGGTGAGGTACTTTTGGGGTCTTTCCAGTTGCTGTAGGTGTTGGGTAAGGTACATCCCAAATGGGGCACTGTATTCAATTATGGGCCTGATGAGTGATGAGTAGAGGGACACAATGACCTTTCTTGATTTAGATGTGAACCATTTCGTGATAAGGTGGGCTATATAGAAGGTCTTTCTAACCACTTTGGCAACGTGATTGTCAAAGGAGAGATTGCTATCTACTTGGGTTCCCAAATCCCTAATTACTTCTTCCATACTTAATGGATTACCACCTATGTGGTAATTTGTGGGCACTTTGTTTTTCCCAAAGGGGATGACTATGCACTTTTTGGCATTTAGCTTTAGGCCATGGCTCTGGCACCAGTTATCTGTCTCTGTGAGACCCTTTTGGAGGATGCTTGTGTCATTCGGCGAGTCGATTATGGCACCCAGTTTGCAGTCATCTGTGAACTTGGTCAGCCATAGTCCTCCCATGTTAGCCTGTATCTCAGAGAAATATATACCGAACAAGAGAGGTCCCAGGACTGAGCCTTGTGGGATGCCACTTGTAACTGGTTTAGAGTCTGACACGGCACCTGCAATTCTGATCATGAGGGTTCTATCCCTGAGCCAGTTTGCAACCCATCTTGTGACATAGGGGTTGATATTTAAGCTGGTGGGCTTATTTATGATGCCCGAGTGGGGTATTGTGTTGAAGGCTTTTGCGAGGTCCATGTAGGCTGTGTGGACTACCTTCCCTTCATCTATGGCCTTGGTGACTGTTTCAAAGAAGTAGACCAGGTTCAAGAGGCAAGATCTGCCCTTAACAAAGCCGAATTGGGTAGGATCTAATGTTTGGAGGTTCCCAATGTCTTTGTTTATGAGTTTCATGATGATACACTCCATAGCTTTGCAAACCAGGCTAGTCAGGCTTATAGGGCGATAGTTTCCGGGGTCCGTTGTGGCACCACCTTAGTGGAGTGGGACCACTGTTGCTGTATGCCATTCCTTGGGTACATATCCTGCAGTAAGGCTGAGATTGAACAGTGACTTTATGTGAGGATTCAGTTCTTCTTAGAGTTCATGTAAGACGCAGCCCGGGACACCGTCCGGTCCCATTGATGCTGTGTTTTTTGCTTTGGAGACAGCATCTCTCACCTGTGCATCTGTGATGTCAGGGAGGCTACACTCTGTTGGGATAGACATTTGCTCTTTTGGGGGGAAGGGGGGAAGAAGTTTGCACTGAACCTGTCTGCCATGATGTTGGCAATGTCTGTGGGTTCAGTGTATTTTTTGTCATTTTGAACTAACTCAGAGCATATCTGGGAGTTGCCACCCAGGTTCCTAACATAACTAAAGAAGGCCTTGTGATTATCTTTAGCATCTTGTGCAATTTTTCTTTCGAAGCTGACCTTAGATGATTTTATGAGGGATCGTAGTTTCTTGCTAGTACTGATCAGAGATGCCTTCTCTTTTTGGGATTTTGCTCTATCATGTAGTAGCTTCCTCCTTCTGTTGTATAGCTTATTTATGGCTGGGGTCCACCAGACAGGTCTCCTGCCTTTGGAGGAATGAGTCTTGGTTTTATTTGGGATAGCACAATCCATGCATTCCTGTAGGTGTCCATAGAAAGCATTTGTAAAGGATTCTGTGGTTTGGGCCGTATTTTCCACTGGCCCGGGGGCTTTGAACGATTCCGCCTTGGTTTTGAGAAGTGTGAAGTTTGCTTTTAAGATGTTCTTCACTGTGGTTTCTTTGGCTGGGGTTGGGGATGGGAAATGGATGTCCAGTGAGATTAATTTATGGTCAGATCTTACCAATGAGGAGTATACCTCTGGTATGGAACATTGAGTCCACATGTTGGTGATGATCAGGTCCAATATGTTTTCCCCTCTTGTGGGAGTGGTGACCAGTTGTTCCATAGCATTTGAGTTTATAAATTCTAGGAACCATTGGGCAAGGGTATTGGGGCTTGAGTAGTGCTCCCAGTCTATGTTTGGGTAGTTGAAGTCACCCAATATAATGGTGTTTGGAGAGACCTTCCTATTCTCCAGTGTTCTCAGGAAAGCTGAGTGGGGTTCCTGAGTTTGGGAGGGTGGTCTGTAGCAGGCTACAAACTGAAAGGCAGTTTTGCCCACTCTTAGTTGCACATGGATGGTTTCTGATGCTTCGTGCAGTGCCACTAACCTGGAGGTGTGGGTATCTTTGATGAATATGGATACTCCCCCTCCTTTTGTGGTTCGGTCCAAGTTTTGGGGCCAAAAAGCATGGTATGATGAGGTATAACCTGGTAGTGCTGGGGTGCTCTCAGGAGCCTTGAACCAGGTTTCTGTTACTGCACAGATATCGATATTCTCCATACTGAGGAGAGCCTCGAGTGCATGCATCTTGAGGTTTAGACTTCTGGTGTTGAGCAACATTACCCTTAGTTTCTTTTTCTTTGTGTTGTCTATGGAGGTGGGTTTGTCTTTTGAGCCTTGCCTAAAAAAGACACTATGGGGTGGCAAGAGCCAGTATTCAAAAGCCCAGGGGTGACAGGTGCAAGCTGTCCCTAGCAAAGCAATGTGGCTTGTCGAGCATGTCATCCCAGGCTGACAGACACTGGATCCCCTTTGAATGACACCAGTACTTTAGCCAGTTGTTAAAATTGATCATTTTGTCTTTATACTGTGGCATCATTCTTGGTGTGGGTAAGATGCTACTCAAGGTCAGGGTTATACCGGCCTGGAAATGTACAAACTCTTCCCTTCAATAGTAATCACCTTTTTTTCATAAAACTTTGCTAGAAATCCAGTCAGAAGCAAAACTACCACTCTCATGGAAATGCTCTCTCATAACACCAATTCTAAAAGATAATAAACCATCGGACCTTTGCACCTCATACAGACCTATACCATTACTGAATGATGATTACAAAACATTTGTCAGTCCTAGCTAATAGAATGAAAATCCTACTTACAAAGACAATTAATAATAATCAAACTGGATTTCTATATAACAGGCACACACATGATAATATTAAAAGGATATTTACCCTTATAGATTATGCGAATAAAGAAGTTAGAAAAATATTTGTTATCAGATTAGATATAGAAAAAGCTATCGATTCCCTCAACTGCAAATATCTATTTAAAACTTTAGCATTATTTGAATTTCCTCCTTCCATCATCATATTACTAAAAAACATATATATTAATAACTTTGCCTATATTAAATTAGGTTCTTTCACCTCAGAATCTATCCATATAAAGAAAGGTACTAAACAAGGATGTTCCCTATCTCCTATTTTATTTGCTTTGGCTATAGAAATACTTGCAGAAATAATATGTAGTAGTCCAAGAATAAAAGGAATAGAAGTCTATGACCAGAACATATCGAAAATAATGCTTTTTGCTGATGATATTTTATTAACCCTATCAAAATCCAGAGAGTCATTAGAAGAGCTAGAAGAAGTAGCGGAGAAATTTTATAAGATTTCAGGCCTACACTTTAATAGATCAAAATCAAAATTTCTATTTTTATATAAGAAAAAAGAATTACAAGTTATAGATAAATCCATCATAGGAAAACAAGAACTTAACGCTAAATTATTTAGGAATAGTGTTATGCAAAATCTAAACGAAGCAGTATCAATAAATTATAAAAGCATTATTGAATCAATAAAAACATATATAGAAAAATGGAACAAAATAATATTAGCTTTTGAAGACAGATTGCAATTAATAAAAATGTTATTATTGCCAAAAATACTATATGTAGCATTAGCAATATAGTTATTTCCTGAAAGAATCATTCTTAAAGAAATAAAGTCATGCTTAATACAATTTTTATGGTATCCCAAAAAGAATAGAGTAGCTCTTACTCATCACTTAAGACCCTGGAAACAAGGAGCATTGAACTTCCCAGAAATAGAAACATATATAAAAGCACCTCTGCTTAAAACTACAATAGATTGGATAAACCCAAATTACTTTGCCAACTGTAAAGAATTATCAATGGTTATATTAATAAATGAATTCAACCTGTTAAAAAAATCTTAATACTAGACAAATCTAGCAAACCCTGGTACATACTATGCATTAGTTTACAATATAATATAACAAAACCTTCTAAAACTTTTCTGATTAATCATTACATCAATTCCTTTAGGAAACTTATCAATGAAAACATAGATGTAAAACTTTGGTTTAACCTTTTAACCCCGTTTACTATCACTAAGAACTTTGATCACAAAATATATAGGGAAACAATAACCTCATGATTACAAAATAGATTCTTATGCGGGTTTCAATATGTAAAAAAAAATGTTTTAGATATACACATGATAAAAACTACTTACAATATTCCAACAAAAGACTGGCTCACACTCAAGATTTCTGCAGATTAATTAATAATTCCTCATTTAAAGAAATTCCAAATCTAATAAATTTCCTATATGAATTTATATATAATAGTTGTGGAAAGAAAATCTCCATCTCTAATCTATACACAGATTTAATAGCATATAAAACGATTCCCAAGCCATCATACTGGCAGTTCTTAAAAGTTAGTCATTACAGTTATTAACAGAAATTAAATTTAACATCTTACTATCAGTTAATTACACCTGTAACACACAGTACTGGAAAATATTTAACTGGAAATACTTACACAGAGCATTTTTCACACCAGATAGAATTAAAAAGATCAGTTCTACTACAAATGTTTTTTGCTGGAGGTGTGAAAAGCCAAATAAAACAGACTGGATTCATATATTTTTTATGAATGGAATAAAATTAAATCATATTGGAATGAAATTAATCATTTCTTACAATAATTATTTATGAATCCTTTACCTTAACTAAAGCATTGATTATACTAAATATAAATGAAGGCCCCTACCTGAATAAGACAAATATGTATTTGTTATGGACAATACTTGCTATATCTAGGAAATGCATAATCAGAAGGTGGAATTCAAATATACCACTATCCCTGGAAGAATTCTACACTCTACTGAAGACAACTGCATTGATGGAAATAAAAATCAAAGAACTACAAATCTATCCCAGGTCACTGGTAAATGATCCTTGGAAGAAAGTTATATCTTTGTTGGACAATCTGCAATAATCAATATTGTATCTCTGATAGCTCATCTGTCAATTCTATATGTACTAACATACAGTGTATATAGTTGAACGTCAGGCTATTGTAAATATTGTATATAGTTGTTTAAAATGATATTCAAAAATAATATGTAAATGTTATTTTAATTGAAAATAAAATTATTTGAGTAAAAAAAAAATTAAGGAAACAGAATGGCAATTGAGATTAAATGCCAAAGCTAGACCAGGCATAAATTATACCATTTCTGTGACCAGTATTCTGAAAAGGAGAGCTAAATGCATCTAGAATTATGTATATATAAAAATGTGTACACAAGCAATGCAATGTCTTATTATTAATTGTTTTAGTAATATAGGTTTTAAAACAAGTTTAATTATTAAAATTTATATATATATATATATATATTTTGAATGTTTTATACAAGTATGTATAAATGTTCCAACATTGCAGAGATTGTAATAAGTTATTTATTGCTTGTGGACAGGTGTGGGGCTTGAACCATGGATGCCTGCATGTGGAGCTAGGACTCTAGCCATTACACTATTGCGGCTTCTTTGCAATGCCATTTTTATATATGCATTTTAATATTTGCATTTTAGTTCACTTCGTTAACCAGCATTACACTCAGGATATGATGTCAGCACAAACTTCCTATTTAAAAGTGAACAATGTTAGTACCAGCATGACTCTGATGATGCCTGAATAAGAAGAGATGAAAGCACTTAGTCTGAGGTGCTTTTAGCATTTATTTTACCTTGTTGATATTTATTAAAGGACTGCTTTGCTGAGGAACACATTGGTTTGATTTTTGCCTTTTGTTTGGGATTGCCTCTTCATTTTTGTGACTAGAAGGTACATTTCCTGATTCTTACTAAAGGAGTAGTCCTTGCATTCCAAGGACCTCTTATTAAGTTTGCCACAGTACTTTCTCTTGACCAGTAAATTACACTGTATAAGCTAGATACTTAGTCACCCTAGTTTTTTGGGTTTCTGCATTCAGTAAATGAAAGAAAACCTGATCTATTTCTGGTAATTGCTCTGTACCAACTATAAACTGCTTGATCTCTGTAATAATTGACCTGATTGTGGGAAGCCTACTATGCTTGGCTTCATTCCCCCACCTTACCTCCATTCACACCCACCATTATTACTTTACCATTACACTTTATACATACAACTTTTACCTGCAACATCCATTTCCTACCCTTCTAAGGTATCTTTACCACTATATACAAACATTTATGTTTCTACGTTCCTATTTCCCAACTTCCATTTAACATTTAGCCTCACTGTAACTATACCCATTCATACTCAGAACCCCCTTCCCAAGAGAACTTGCACACTAATATCTTAAATTCATAGATTTAATACAGATTTCAGACTATAAATTGAATTTAAACCAGGTAAATCTACATTTAAAATCACAATCCATCTATAGTCTGCAAATTCAGAAGAATTTAGCGGGTCTATATTACGAGATCAAATGTTCAGGTGACTGAACAGCTAAACATCAAACTCGTAATATCAGAAGCAAAAAAATGGTGAACGGATGATTTAACACTGGGAAAGATTTCCCTTGGCCGTTCTCTGGATTTTGCCTTTTTTGTAATGTAGAGCAATTTCAGAGTTGCTATATTTAGTTAAGGGGTGTGTGGGTGGATTTGGTGTAAAGTTATGTTTTTTGTTTTGTGACCAATGGCCATCCTTCCCTGTGCCATTTACTGTTTTAAGGTTCGATATTACAAGTTTGATGTTTAGGTGTTCAGCCACCTAAACATTCAATCTCGTAATATAGACCCAAATTTAGTATATCACTACTACTCCAATATTCTTGGAATTCAAACTCATGTTTTCTATCCATTTCAGTAAGTTTTGTCAAAGCATTCTTTATTTTCCATTTCTTAGTGTTGCACATTTATATCTCACAGAGACATATTGGTTTTCTTTACATAGAATGAGATATAAATCAGACGTATAATTTCATACAACACATTAGAACCTTTTCAACCAGTATAAAACTATGTTTGCACATTTTGCATTTAATGAATAGCAGAGGCAGTCACTAATGTTACTATGTTCATACATAGGGCATCTTCTACACGACAGGTGCCAGTTCTATCCCATATGTTATTTTGTGAATACACAGTGCTTATAATGTACCAATTCAACTGTTTTTACATATTGCTGATTCTTAAAAGTGAAAATTGATTGGTTGCCTGCAGTGCTTGCAATGTTGGAATGAATAGTTAACATTTTCTGCATATTTCATATTATTTCCCATGTTTCTTTGGCATTCATGGAGTAGGTTAATTGTAATCTAGTCTTGATTTGTTATGCCATACAGTACTGTATCAGAGAAGTATGGCTTAGCATCACTACCACACATACATACAAATATTTTTAGCACAGGCATCAATGCGCTTCTAGCTTGCCAATATGCCATAACACTTCTTCTCATAATAAGTATCCAGGCTGTTATTAGAAATATCTAAACTAGTACTTGCTTTAATGAAATTTGACAGTCTGTTCTATGCATCAGCGACTCTGTTAGAGAACCAATTAGTACACTTCTCATTCCTATAGAATCCTCTACATAGGTTGTCTGATGATTCTCTAGTACTTTTTATTAACTCCAAACATTCCCAGAGATAGTTGTCTCAAAATGCCCTATTTACCTTAATAAATATCTATAAGAGACACTGTACAAGTTCAGATATTTTAGTCTTTCATAATAACTTAAATGTTCACTTCCACGGATGCTGTTGGTATATTTTTGTTGTACTCTTTCAGTTTACTCATGCTTGTTTTCTTATAGGTTTTCCATGTTGTTATTCCATACTCAAGTTTGGGTCTAATGTGACTTTATCATTGTTGATTTCCTAGACTTACAAATCTTTGTATACAACCTATAGTTCTATAACTATCTTTAACCAATTGGTTGATATGATTAGAAAAACTCATAGCTGAATCCACTCATATACCATGGTCCTTAAATGAGTCTACAGTTTCAATCACTGAACACCTCACTCCAGTTAGTTTTACATAGTGACTGTTTTGCTTCCATATAATCTGTAATTAACCTTCTGTGCATTTGTTTAGATTTCAGTTTGTCAGAATTATCTAGCAACAAATTAACCATGGTGCAATTACAGATCACATTTATCTTCTTTTATCTGACTGTGAGAGTCTCTGTAAAGAAGCTTTTATCTCACTGGGATTCATCTGCCAAATTCAATTAATTCATTATTTAATTCCCAGGTGATGCATAAGTCACCTGGGATATGATTTCCATGTTAGAATATTTAAATCACAGATGATATAGGGGTACAACCCTCCCCACCTTAGTATTGGGTGTTGTAACATACTGGGAAGTATATTTACCTGTTGGGTCTATTTTGTTTGGCAACCTTTGATAAAGTTTTTATTCAGAAATATGTTTTTCACAAGGAATGTTGCATGCTATACTAGAGATGAATGTTAAGACTTAGCCATCGTAAGAAATAAAAGCTAGAAAATGAAGTGAAGAAAGAGGTAAAAAAGACCATTACTATACAGGTGTCAAATATGAAAGAATGGTATTAAGGAAGTTTAAGATAAAATGGAAACAGGTTAGTTGGAAGACAAACAAAGGTAGAAGCATAACAGGGAGACGAAATGGAAAGGTGTAAGTGGTTGAGTGATTTAGGTACATTTAGACAGATGGAGGTGGTTCATGGTAAGGGTGCCTTGCAGTGGTAGAAAGCATTAGTGTCCGTGGATCTTAGTTTGTAGATAACTAAGGATATGACATGGCAAAGAAAGAGGACAAATTTTAATCAAGGACAGAGAAACAGCAGCGTTTCTACATCTTAAAGATGTAGTTTGAGTTGTGTTTTAAGAGTTTTTAGATTTCTTGCCATGTGGGTTGTGGTGTGAAGTTTCAAAGTGTACATAGAAAGTTGGAAGATAAGGCATGCCCTGGCGTATTGTGAGACTTGGAAGTGGAAACAAGAGGTTTGTCTTTGGTATGTAGTTATATGCTGAGAAGATACTACTGGGGAGTGATTATTATAGAAGGACATTTATCGATCTGATATAGTAATTTGTATAAACATGCTAGCTGTGTATGAAAATAAGGTGTTGTGCTAGTTTTTACCAGTTATGTTGTTAGATCTGTGGAGTTGTGTGATTTGTTTGAAGTGTTTGTGGCAAAGCTTTTGATAGCTGGATGGTTTGCAAGTTTCTAAAATAAGAGCAGCATAGTGAAGCATATAGATGCTGTGTTTTTCCTGCAGTATTTGTGAGGAAAGGCTTTGTTTGGTAGAGCAGGCCAAGCTTTTGGTAAGCATTCTGGTGGTGACTTGTAAGTAGAGATGGGGTATGAGATCTGTGAATGCAGGAGGGGAGGTGAATGAAATTAGAGCTAAATCTGTCCATTAATAGATTAACTATGTCCTCTGGGTCTTAGGAGGTGATATTTACTCTTAGTTCTGCTCAGTGCTGTGCATGGTTTCTAAGGTTTCTAATATAATTGAAAGCTTTTGTGGTTATCCTTTGCTTGGGTCACTATATTTACCTCATATTTGGCTTTGGTTGAGTTCATCAGGGCATAGTGTTCTCAGTTTAGTTGAGCAAGAGCTTTTTCTTTTTGCTTCTGTAGAATTACATTTAGTTTTAAACAGTTAAGTTTTATTTTTACAACCGCTAAGAGTCCGGTAAACACCTCAGTCCAAATAGTTAAAGACAAGCCATTTATTTAATCACAATTAAATTGTGATTAAATAAACGGCTTGTCTTTAACTATTTGGACTGAGGTGTTTTCCAGACTCTTAGCGGTTGTGAGAAGTTTCATTTTTAGTTCTTGGTTAGTTTTATTTTTAATTTGATTACAGAGACTGATTACATTTGGGTTCTACCATAGGGGATTATTTTTGAATTTATTATTATATTTACTTCAGGGGAAAACCGATGTATATATTCAGCTGTTCAGGTGTGCATATAATTTGTGGTAAAGGATTCCACATAATCAGTGGTGTCATTGAGTTGGAAGAGAATGTTGAATTTAACCATGATCTCATTCAGTTTAGTTAGATGAGACTTGGCAAAATCTCTGAATACCAGGGCACTGGGGGATGTTTCCAGCTTCAGTCCCAAAGTGAATGTGACTGACTTGTCATCTGATTTGACCAGGCAGGAGTAACATCTAGTAGATTTTTGACAATTTTTGTGCAAGTATTTTTCTTTCTTCTAATTTCTATCTTACTCTTCCTAAATATCTTGTGTCTGGACAGTCTATGTTTTTTGCATAATGGTAACACTATATAATATCTTCTTTATCTTCAACAGTCCATTTTGTCATCTCTGTGCTTCTTTGTTGACCTTTCAGTTGTTTTTTTTTTTTTTTTTTTGCAGACTACTTTTTCATTCTATCACAAGGAGTACCTACTCCTTCCACCACAGCCAGGTCCAACTCCGTGGTAGGAATGTTTCCACATCATGAAGATTCTATGCTCCTTTTTTTCCAGTCCTGCAATCATATACAGCAGGAGTGGGCACATTTTTTTTCTTTTAGGACCTCTATACCCAGCTTTTTCTTTATTCCTTCTTTTATTTATTTAGTTTGACCTACCTTTGTGCATGACATATAAAACAGAATCTATTTATTAGTATTAATTTGGTGTAATTTTGTAAAAAACAGGGTTAACCATGTGACAGTACTCACTAAGACATGAGGATGAATTTATCTCCAGCGATACAGCAATATTGACCTCCTTTTTTTTTTTTTATTTCATTTCTCTATTTGGAGAATGACACATTCTGATATGTATATCTTGTTTATCAGATATATTATTTGCCACATTATATAGCTTTACACTTATGTGACCATTATACTTTGTGAAGGTAGAGGGATACTATGCATTTAATTTTTATTATAGTAACTATCTGAATGTAAAAATTTCTGTTTTTATTTTTATAAGAATATAGGAACAATACTAGACATATGATCAAGATGTCCATAAGATGTTTAGCAATATATATACTTTCCTTAATGATCTTGCTCCTGTTTCAAGCACTCAACATCTAGAATGGACATGCATGATAATCCTGGTGTAAATTTGTGTCCACTCTACCCATCCAGTCAGCAAAGTTATGCTTAAGGGTATTAGTCCACTTGACCTACAGTCACAAATTACTCCACAGGTTGGAGTTATAAACCTGTCCTTTGAGGTAGTCTTGTCTCTTTGTAGGTGTAGACTGAGGTTCCCAGTCCTACTTTCAAATTATCTGTATTTATTTTGAAAATCATTTAGTCATACTTGTAAATAGCGGTAAGAAACATATTTTTTTACATTTGTGAAATAAGGTTTATGAAATTATTTACAATAATATATTTAGCCATCATATGAATTAATACAAAATTACATAACAAATAACATTATAATTTTAACCTAAAAACAAAAAAAGTAACTTTTTACAGTGGTGCCTATGCAAAACCAGTAATACACTTTATATTGTTGTGAAATTATTTTATCTTAGTGTGCATTCATATCATTCGTCTCCAGTATTTCCATTACAATCTACCAATTGTTGTAGTATGAAATAATTCTGTTGCTTCTGTTCTTGAGAGCTGAAATTTCCATTCTTCCAACTATTAAAGTAACCCCGGGATTCATGAAGCTCGGTGCAAGACCGGCATAAGGCTTGCACCGGTTGTATGGCGTATATATGGAGTAGTCGTGCCATATGCATATTAATGAAGGTGCGCAGCCGCCACAGCCACGTGCATAGGAAATGTGCGCAAGTGTATGGGGCATATTGAAGTTGCGCAGGGAGGTGTGTCAATGTCGGCTGTCGAGGAGCAACCTAAACTGCTAAATATTATATTCTGCCTGCAATAGTAATCACATCTATCAGTGTCCGTGGATACTGAAACGTATGCAAAGCATGCAAGATAGTCCCTGCGAACAGAAAATGAGAAAGCAAATACAAATGCACGGCAGGGAATAACGGGTCCCTACCCTTGAACAAATGACATGAAAACCATGTGCCCGTAGTCCAACTTAGTGTTGATAGCTATACCATGTGGAAGTGAAACGTATCATATGTTAGCGCGCTGCCAGGAGGTATGTCCAGCCAAATGGAGAGGGTCACCAGCTGACCCATAATGTGAGGGAGGATACATAGCTGTGCAGATGTGTCCATAACAAAATACATGAGGAGAAATGTAGATATATGTAGTGACCGTATGTCCGAATCATATCCCACAAGGGATGTAATAGTCGCATACAAAAGGTATGTCCACATTCCACATACCAAATGTGATAGGAAAAAGAATGCGCATGTAAACGAAACAGAAGGAGCATATAAACAGCTACAACAATAAGGACACATGTAGGCCGAAAGGAACAGTATGATCCGTACCGTCGACTAAGATTAGCACCTGTCACACTTTGCGAGCGACAGTCCCTCTGTGGGCAGATGTGTCCTGACACAAACTTGTAAACATAGCAAATGTCCAGAAATTATAGGACATAAGTATTCCTCAGACGTCATGTAATAGTTGCATTAAACAGTTTTTCTCCATACGTATATTCCATAAATGGCAGAAGAAACAGAATAAGCCACTGAAATGCTACAAGACTAAGCTTAGATATAGGCATGAATTGTTAGTTCTATCTGCCGAACTGACCATAGCTATGTGTCAGCCTGTAAAATGTGCTGTGTTCACCGCAAATGTCACACTGTTGCCAGTCAAAAAGGTGGAAACACAACTGTCAACTGTGGGGAGGCATTGTCCGCAACAGTCGGATATGTGTAGGGAAAAT
>NC_056732.1:1757427044-1757463100 GCF_019279795.1 Protopterus annectens | reverse complement strand
AACCACCTAAATTATTTATAAGTCTTGCTTTGGAAAGTTTATTTATGTCCTTGTCTAACAAGCACCATTATAAGCATTACTTAAAAACACTCAGACACGGATCACAGCAAAATGATAAAATAAAACCATAAAATAAAAATGTTGAAGTTTACAATGCAGCATGGGAAACCACCTAATTAATATTATTTATGAAGATTTTTGTTTGGAGCGCTTCTTTCTAAACATAGTTTAAGGGGAGACACTCATCAAGAGTGCCCATCTTCTGAATCCTATTCAAAATCTACTTTTATTTGGAAAGGGTGAAGAGCAGCTTGGTTTTAGCCATTTGTCTTCAATACCTAGCATGGAGTCACAGCAACACATCAGCTATACAAACCAGTATTACTCAGCAGACATTCACTGTTTAGGAAAGCAATTCTGAGAGTGAAGTGACAGTAATGGTTAACTCAGATGTTATTGGAGATGCTGTCTCCATGGCAAGGAAGAATAAAATTCTGACTATGTTGTAGACTATTTAAGTTCAATTACCAGCTCAGGTATCCATGGGAGCTGGCTGAGTAAGACTGGCATGACTGTCCACTGCTGGTTTGCCTATCCTTGGGAGTAGGAAGGTAACTCAGGACTGCAACTTTGGTGACACCCAGAAGGAACATGAGGTGCCCCACCCATGAAATATGAGCCTAAGCAGACTCTGAGGTCATGAGGCACCTGTTAAATCTTCCTTTGGAAAGTCACAATTGTGGAGCTTGGCAAGTCACCAAGGAGGAATGGGGTCCTTTGCATAAGGAGAGGGTAGGTTGTCCTACAGGAACATCACTGTGGGCCACTCCCATTAACCTGACTCTCAGAATCAGGGGAAAGGATGGCCCAAGCAGAAGGTTGTTGGTTCTACTCCCACAAGGGGTGAATGCTGCCGTACTGAAAAAGTTAGGATACTAAATATGAGCCTGTTATCAGTCTGCCATCAATTTCCTATTGCAATATTACTAGCTTATCATTTTTAATGTAATATAGGCAATTTATTCCTCAGGGACATCAGATGCATTATTTTTCAATAAAAACATGAAATATAAAGGTGTTTGCTAGCAGCAACCTCTTCATTAGTTACAGATTTATTTAATGTGTAATTATTTAGATGACTGTTTTACTTCTTCAGAGATTGTGCATATTTACTGATAATGGTGGACTGTAGAATTGTGCATATTTACTGATAATGGTGGACTGTAGAATTGTGCATATTCACTGTTAATGGTGTACTGTAGAAGTTTGACTAGAATTATGATGGAAATGTTCTGAACTGGGCAGTTTTGTCATTATTGGTGCATGCATTTTGTTTCATTGTTTACTGGAAAAATGTTCAAAACAATAGGAAGGTGTATCAAAGAGCACATGTATGTTTCATATGCAAGGGGCCTATGATTTGAAAACAGCCCAGAATTAATCTTTATCTGCCACTGGTAAAATGTATTTTCTTTGAATGTGGGTTTCAATGCTGTTTCAATGAATGTGAGTTTCAAGGGCAGAGAAGTTTTAATGCTAAGTTTGTTTAGCAGATGTCTTAGTGTTTGTGCTGTAAAATGCAAAATAAAACTTTCAAACAAAGTCCAAATCCTCATAGAAGTAAATCAGTATGCACATTAGTGTTTATGGTAAATGGAGTGAAATAGCCAAGTAATGGATCATTGGAATGTCTGCAGGAGGAGGCTCCATGATTTTGTGAGGGGGAAGGGTGGCAAACTTAGACAGCCCCAGCTGAACTATACCTCCCAACTGTCCAGATTTTCAAAGAATGAATAGAGTTTTGCTTCCTATTTTTGGTTTGTTCCTCATAAAATTTGTGGTTTTCTTTTCTGGCAAAATCATGTAGGAATTAAGTCACTAAATGACACACTGAGTTTCAGACTTCATAACCTTCATAAAAATGCATGCTAAAGTAAGACCTGTTGTTCTATCAACTGTTTCAGTTTATACAAGAGCAATTTTTAGTACTGTTTATATGTTCCCCCAATATATTTGGCCATGTCCAGATTTATTGCATTAACAGGTTGAGAGGTACATGCAAATAAATTGCTTTATAGAATTAGGCATAGCCAAACCTCTCAACTGTTCCTGATTTTGGTTCAAAATGTTGCTCTTCCCCTAATAATCCCTCCGCAAAATAACAATTTTGGAAGAAAACATTGAGGGTTTACAATTAAGAAATAACTGTAATAATCAGAGTTATAGATTACTTTTATTTCAGAAATGCATGTAGATTCTTTTATTTTGTCAGCTACTCAAGTTAACAGTACTAATATTAAAGTGTCCCTTCTTTGACAGGTTCCCAGCTGTATTGTGTGGCTATTTTATATTTTGACATCACATTTTTGGTTCATTTTTCATAAAATTGTGTGGGGGGGGGGTTGGCAAATTAGTGACAAATCATTAAAGACTTAAGTTAGAAAATAATGGCAGACAGTTGAGTTTCAGATTTCATACCCTTCAGAAAATTCATACTAATGCAAGACCTATTCTATTATCTTTCTAAGTGCAATATTTTAAAAATTGTCCTTATTTTTGGGCCTTTGTCTCATTTCTTTGTATGGCTTTGTCCAGATTTCTTGCTCTGAGGTTGAGAGTTATGACAAATGTGTCAGGGCCATCACAGTCAGCCAGAGACATTTCAAATTATGACATACTTGTTGCACCCCACTCCCCCATGTAGTGACTCTGGATGTGTCAAAGCAAGGCAAGGAGTAGTTATGCAGTGTAAATGTGCAGAGTATCACCCCCATCCAAGGTAGACACAAGTACTAGAGCGGCCTTTCATCTGTCCTTGATTTTTGCAGAGTGGTCTGGTTTCTGTCATATTTTTTGTACTGTTGATTTATGCTTATTACTCAAAGTGCCTGTTGCTCTGTGTTTAAGTAGCAATACTTTAATGACCATCATAAGGTCAGCTTGGCTGAGATCGTAAGATGCAAGTAAGCCTTAATAAGCATACTGTTAAAGAATTGCCAACATTGAAAGCCTTTCTGTTGTTGCCATGTAGAGAATACTTAACTAGATAATGTATAGACCTCGGGTATTGAAATGCATATGATAGTATTTGTAATAAAGGATAGGATTACATTATTTTAACAAGCTCATTACACTGGGAGACTTCCAGTCATCTCTGCAGGCTTTACCTGTAAACTAAACAGAATGCCAATTGTGTGGTCCATAACCTGTACAGTAATCCTTTTAAGCAATGTATCTTGAGCTTATTTCTTGTTTGCTTTTCATTTTTTACTTTGATCATGTTTTCCCCATGAAACAAGTAGATAGTTCTCAGGCAGCAGGTCTTTTTTTGGATAAGAAACAGTTTTACAAGTGGGGGCATCAGAGATTTCTTCTTTCAGCATGTTACTTGGTACTTTAATAAAGCTGAATATAAATTATAATTAGAACTGCAGTGCAAGAAGTGGTTTGAGTTGAGTGCTGCTTGTTTTTCTTATACTTGATTTTGACTGGCATTCCATTAATGTATTTAAAAAGTAATTTATTTTTTCATGCCTCACAACCTTTTTGTTTCCATCTAGATATTAAGTAAGCTGTCATGCAGCCAATGCATTGAACTATTTATATTCTTCTGCACTTCATTTTGTCTTGATTGGACTCTCATAATGACGGTTTGGCACCCAGTGTAGTGTATTTAGTTATTTTTTGTGGTTTTGAGCATAGCTCCTCCCCTTTCTACTTGGCTGCACCCCTTCCCATTGACTCCACCCATTCAGCTGTCTCCTGCAGCCCCCCTTTGATGTGAAGTCACCAGCCACCACTGCCCAAGAGTGTAAGAGTAGAAATAGCTGGGTGCAAGACGAGAAGATAGGTGACATCATGGGTGTGTGTGTCAGAAACACTATAAGTGGATTGGAGCCCTGTGGCTCGGGACTGCTCCTAGCTTAGCACAGCTGAGCTAGAGGTGTGTCCAAGCTGCCTAGCACTCCTTACAAACTGTAAGTGGGTGTGCGCACTGCGCACCGGGTTTCACAGGAAGAAAATGGAAGTTACACCAGGAAATAGCAGCTCTGTGCACATTTGAGCACTCTGTGCGGTGCGCACACAGGCTTAAACAGGGAGGCAATGGGAAGGGAAAACAGCAGTAGGAATGTAATCAAGGAGAACTAGCAAGCTGAGAGGTGAAATGTATCAGACACAGGCAATCACACAGGCAGCAGCCCAACGCAGCCCAGCACACCACTATAAACTATGCAAACACATTCCCCCCTTGTTATTCCCAATAACTCTGCAGCACCAGTGTATACAAATGGGGAAATTTTAGAAAATGAAAGCAAGATATATAATGCAAGGGGCTGCTTTTGCTATCATAAACCAGCATGTGCAAGAGGCTGAGGGTGGTGAGGATGTGAATGCTGCCGAGCAATGTACAGTGAGAAGATGGAGAAGAATGTACAGACCCAGGGTAACCTACCAAAGACTACATGAGTTGGAGATAGTGGAGTGCCATAGGCAGTGGCGGCTGGTGACTTCAAATCAATAGGGGGCTGCAGGAGACAGCTGAATGGGTGGGGTCAATGGGAATAGGTGTGACCAACTAGTAAAGGGAGGAGTTATGATCAAAACCACAAAAACTGTAACTTTAATTAAATACACTGCCCTTGGTGTCAAACTATCATTATAAGAGTCCAATCAAGTAAAAAGGAAAGTGCAGAAGAAAAAAAATATTTCAATCCATTGGCTGCATGGCAGCTTACTTAATATCTAGTTGGAAACAAAAAGGTTGTGAGGCATGAAAAACTAAATTACTTTTTAAATACATTACTGGAATGCCAGTTAAAATCAAGTATAAAAAACAAGCAGCACTCAACTCAAACTACTTCTCCTTGCACTGCGGTTCTAATTATAATTTATATTCAGCTTTATTAAAGTACCAAGAAACATGCTGAAAGTAGCAATCTCTGTGATACCCCCACTTGTAAAAATGTTTCTTATCCAAAAAAGACCTGCTGCCTGACAACAGCTATCTACTTGTTTCATGGGGAAAACATGATCAAAGTAAAAAATGAAAAGCAAACAGGAAACAACTCAACATACATTGCATAAAGGATTACTGCACAGGATACGGACCACACATGATAGATTGGCATTCTGTTTAGTTTGCAGGTAAAGCCTGTAATGAGCTCTTAAAATAATGTAATCCTGTCCTTTATTACAAATACTGTCATATGCATTTCAATACCCAAGGCTTATATGTTATCTAGTTATGTAAGTATTCTCTGCATGGCAACAACAGAAAGGTTTTTCAATGTTGGCAATTCGTTGACAGTATGCTTATTAAAATTTACTTGCATCTTACAATCTCAGACAAGCTTACCAGATGTTCGTTAAAGCATTGCTACTTAAACACAGAGCAACAGGCACTTTCTGAATAATAAGCATAAATCAACAGTATAAAAATATGACAGAAACCAGAATATTCTGCAAAATCAAGGACAGATGAAAAGCCACTGTAGTACTTGTGTCTATCTTGGATGGGGGTATAGTCTGCACATTTACACTGCATACTGTTCCTTGCCTTGCTTGGACACATCCAGAGTCACTACATAGGGGAGTGGGGTGCAACAAGTATGTCACAATTTGAAATGTCTCTGGCTGACTGTGATGGCCCTGACACATTTGTCATACCTCTCAACCTCAGAGCAAGAAATCTGGACAAAGCCATACATAGAAGTGGGAAAAAGGCCCAAAAATAAAGACAATTTTTAAATATTGCTCTTATAAACTTAGAAAGATAATAGAATAGTAGGTCTTGCATTAGTATGAATTTTCTGAAGTGTATGAAATCTGAAACTGAAATGTCTGTCATTATTTTCTAACTTCAGTCTTTAATGATTTGCCACTAATTTGCCAAAAAAACAACATTTTATGAAAAATGGACCAAAAATGTGATTCAAAAATATAAAATAGCCACACAATACAGCTGGGAACCTGCAAAGAAGGGACACATTTTAATATTAGTACTGCTAACTTGAGCAACTGACAAAATAAAAGAATCTACATGCATTTTTGTAATAAAAGCAGTCTATAACTGATTATTACAGTTATGTTATTAATTGTAAACCCTCCATGTTTTCTTCCAAAATAGCCATTTTGCAGAGATTATTAGGGGAAGAGCAACATTTTGAGCCACAATCGGGTACAGTTGAGAGGTTTGGATATGCCTAATTCTATAAAGCAATTTATTTGCACGCACCTCTCAACCTGTTAATGCAGGAAATCTGGACAAGGCCAAATATATTGGGGGAACTTATAAACAGTACTAAAAATTGCTCTTGTATAAACTGAGACAGTTAATAGAATAACAGGTATTGCTTTAGCATGCATTTTTCTGAAGGTTATGAAGTCTGAAACTCAGTGTCTGTCATTATTTAGTGACTTCATTCCTAAATGATTTGACAGAAAACCACAAATTTTATGAGGAACAAACCAAAAATAAGAAGCAAAAATCTCTTCATTCTGCAAAAATCTGGACAGTTGAGAGGTATAGTTCAGCCAGAGCGGTCTGAGTTTGCTGCCCCCCCCCCACAAAATCATGGTTGAATGGAGCTTCCCCCCTACATCCATTCCAATGAACCATTACTTGGCTATTTCACCCCATTTACCATAAACACTAACCGGGAAAAGCCGAAAAACAAAAAACATAAACATTAATGTGCATACTGCTTTACTTCTGTGATGATTTGGACTTCATTTGAAAGTTTTATTTTGCATTTTACAGCGCAAACACCAATAGATATCATATCTGCTAAACAAAGCAATGCAGTCTCACAATGAAAACAGACTTAGCATTAAAACTTCTCTGCCCTTGAAAACTCACATTCTCTGAAACAGCATTGAAACCCACATTCAAAGAAAATACATTTTGCCAGTGGCAGATTAACTTTGGGTTTGGACTGTTTTCAAATCACAGGCCCCTTGCACACAAAACATACACATGCTCTTTCATACACCTTCCTGATTGTATTAAATTATATTCCTTGTACTATACAGTACAGTTTTAGAGGGTGTTTTAAATTAGTTTTGAAAATTTTCCAGTAAACAATGAAACAAAATGCATGTACCAATAATGACAAAACTGCCATTTCAGAACATTTCCATCATAAAAGTCTACTCAGACTTCTACAGTCCACCAGTATCAATACATATGCACAATCTCTGAAGTAAAAGTCATCTAAATAATTCCACATTAAAGAGATCTGTAACTAATGAAGAGACTGCTGCTAGCAAACAACTTTGTATTTCATTGTTTCATCTACAAATAAAGTGTCCGATACCCTTGAGGAATAAATTGCCTATCTTACACTAAAAAAATGATAGGCTAGCAATATTGCAATAGGGAAAGGATGGCAAACAATAACAGGTTCATAGTTACTAGGTATCTTCGCCAAAAAGGAGTGCAGCATTCACCCCCCCTTTGCAAAGTACAGTATCAGCAATGCATCTATCTACTGTGGGAGTAGAACCCACAGCTTTCTGCATCAAAAGCAAGTATACTACCTGTTGTGCTATTAACAAGGCAAGCAGATTCACCATAAGCAGCACTAAACTTTTGCTCCCCTGCAGCTCTCAGCTTCTTGTAAAATCTACTCACTCAGCTGTATCTCTGAACTTTGCAGCACAAAGAAATCTGGAAAAAGCCGAAGTTTATTGTGGGAGGACAAAAGCCCAAAAACCAGGGCCGCATTTTAAACATTGCTTGTATAATGTTGGAAAGTTGATAGAATAAAATGCTGTGTTACCACCATACATTTCACTGCCAAGCTTCAAACCAAGGACCCTGTGCAAAACAGTCAAAACAATATACCACTATGCCAAATCAGCTGTTTTGTGAAAGAGGAAGACGGAAACTTAAATGGCTAGCATTTAGTGAATTTAGTTCTCATCACAGCACAGCTGTCAACCTCTTAGCACAAAACACCTGAACAAAGCCAATAATGGGTGAATATAGGCCCCAAACATTCAGTGAATTCAGTTCTCACCATAGCACAGCTGTCAACCTCTTAGCACAAAACACCTGAACAAAGCCAATAATGGGTGAATACAGCCCCAAACATTCAGTGAATTCAGTTCTCACCATAGCTCACAATCTCTTAGCAAAAAACACCCGTATAAAGCCAGTAATGGGGGAATATAGCCCCCAAACATATTCAGTGAATTCAGTTCTTACCATAGCTCTCAACCTTAGCACAAAAAATCTGGATGAAGCCAATAATGGGGGGGATACAATCCCAAAATAGGGACAAATTTTAAATATCCATCTTATACACTTAGAAAATTGCTAGAATAAAAGCTTTTGCGTTAACCTGCACTTTCTGAAGAATATGAAGTCTGATATTCAAATGTGTGTCATTTTTAACATTTATTAACCAGGAAAGTCTGATTTGGAACAAAAGCTAATTTTTAGCAGAGGCCCAGGGAGAAACACTCCAGATAAGACACATGTCTTTGTAAGATGGGAGGACACTAGAGGAAACAAACACAGGGAGGGCATACGGACTCCACAGAAAAGGTAAGGCACCACAGCCAAGAATCAAACCATTGAACCTGTAGTTGTCAGGCAACAATGCTACCACTGCACCAATGCACTACCAGCTTTGCAAGGACGCAAATACAGAAACCATAGATTTTATGAGGAATAGAACAAGTATGAGGGAAAAATCTGCAATGTTTTTACAAATGGTGGTGGGTAGGGAATTCAGGCTACTGCCACCTGGGCTCAAGGTACAGGGTTTAAGCCTTATTCTCTACCCACCACCATGTAGCACCTGGGGCATTACACACACATGCACACACACGTGAATCCACTACCTGTCCTCCACAAAATGCGAATCCCCTGCAGCTAAGTCCACAAAATGGCCGCCAATCCATGAATCCCCTGGCCCATGCATGGGTCTCCCGTGAGAGATGGCTAGTCCCACAAGAGTAGCAGGCTGGAGCCACTTTCCTGCCGGCGATGCAGTCCGGTGACCTTTTGGTCTGTGCAGTAATCACCGCACAGATCTCTGGGCTGGAAGGGTGGAGTTTCCTGCCTTTCCTATCTGGACTGCCTAACAGAGCAGTCTGGAGCTCTGGAATGAGCACGCATGTGTGCATGGAGTTCTCAGGAACCATGCACGCATACGTGGAGTCCATGAATTTTATTTTTCAAAGTTTACTATGCAGGTGGGGGGCTGCAGGATGGGGGGGCTGCAGTCCTACAGTCCTATAGCACGAGCCGCCCTGGCCATAGGGTGGACAGGGCCTTCCTACAGCAGATTGTTGAGCTGTGCTGACCACACCTCACACACAGAACTAACAGAGGGGAACCCATCCCAGTGGATACCAAGGTATGTGTAGGCCTACAAATACTAGCTACAGGTACCTTCCAAAGGCCAACTGGGGATATGATGGGGATATCACAGGCATCAGCATCCAGAGTACTCCACCAGTTCCTGGATGCCATGTCAGCACATGTCGGTGACATGTATTCCTCGCCATCACCCGTGAGGTGTTGGCCAGCAATATGCATCATTCCCATCGAATAGCAGAATACCCCGAGGTAGTGGGTGCAATAGACTGCATACACATATGCATCAAAGTACCACCCAGTGAGCAGGGTAGGGTCTACATCAACTGCAAGGCTTCCCCTCCATCAACTGCCAGGTCATGTGTGATACCCAGGGCATAATAATGAATGTGTGTTCTGGCTGTCCTGGAAGCTACCACGATTACCACATCTGGCATCTGATGCAGCTGTACCACAGATTTGCCAATGGAGACATCCCACACTGACAGCTAGTGGGGGATGCCGGATACACACTGGAGCCATGGCTGATGACACCCATCAGAAATGCACAAACACCTGAATAAGAACACCATAATGAGGCACACGCACAAACATGCATCATAATAGAGCATGTGTTTGGGATGCTAAGTCATGGTTCCTGTGTCTGGACATGTCTGGTGGAGCCTTGCAGTACTCACCAACTACATGTACCCAGATTGTCCTTGTATGGGCCATGCTACACAATATAATCCTTTGGAAACAGCTACAGCAGTAACAGCATCGGCCAGACCACACAGCCCCCCACCATTGCCAAGGCCTGCACAGGCACAGAGTGACTCGGAGGAGGAACATCCTCAGCCTGCCCCAGTAGGCAGAAGGAGGTGTGCCCAGTATGCCCTGGTCCTGGCAAAGAGGCAACACATAGCACATGTACTGACACAGTAGGGACCTAGGGTATGTCACCTCTCTCCGACTCGCGCATACAGTAAAAGGGATGCCAAACATGACACTAACTGTGTTCAACCAGACTGTACTCTGTGCATTCAACATAGGCAGCCCTGCAGCACCACCCTCAATACTGGAACACCCACAAGGTAAGTGACACACATGCCAGTTGCGGGGTCACATACACAACTACTTTTACAGTCAGCAGGATAGGTGTAGACAAATACAAACAAATGCTGCACTATGGCCTCTGAATAAGCCCTATGTGTAACCCCCTCAGGCCTACAGACAGACTACAGCAAGCTATGTAGTTGGATGGTAGATGTGAAGGCTAGGAAGTCTGAAACTAATATGTAGGCAGTGAAAGCTTGGATCTGTAGTACACTGGTATGCATCTAGCCAGCATGATAGGCAAAACTACAGACTGAAATGAAGTACCCGACATACCAGTACAGTCCTAGCAAATGAGTAGAAGTGTCAGGTGTGCCCCCATCCTACATACACTAATAGCAACAGACAGGTGTGCCCCCCCACTCCTGTATAGAAATGTAGAAACAGTCAGGTGCCCCCCCCCCGCTATGCAGAAATGTAGCAACAGTACATGCCAAATGACCAATGGATACCCTGCAGTCACAGCATGCTACCTGCCGGTGTACAACACAAAGGTCAGCACCACAGTACAAACAACCTGGACATGCTCCAGACATGCAATACAGATGACCATATTGGGCATGTTCACTCACTTAAACACATGAAGTCCATGTCTGCAGTGGACCAGACATATATGGCAGTTGCAGTTCTTAGTGCAGACACATGTCAGTATGCAACACTCCTGCCTTGCACACACAGTGGATAGGAATACAGCCATATATGTAAGGACATCACACTATAATAAGCCAAAGATAGATGGACATAGATTAGTGGAAGAGGGTCACCGTGACAAGTACCCATCTGGGACTGTCCCACCCAGCACAGCGCCAAAGGAACTCACTGCAAATACTTGCCATCAGCATCTGTCAGCATGACAGACTATGTAGTGCTTGTGCCAGCTGTACAAAATGACTGTACAAGGAAGTAGTCATCTAGTAGCTCTATACACGTACCTGTAACATATGACCCCGTGTGTGCCCGCATGTGGCATGTCAACCCCTACATGAATGGGTTATGGCCCATGCACACACCACCCACCTCATAGTAGTAGTATGACAAGCCTGCTGAGGTCATCCAATGTGAAATACACCTTTGTAAGAGCTGTAGCTCAGGAATCACCATGGTGCATCCCATAACTGTGCACTGCTGTAGTGATAAACCAGTTAGGTAGTAGTTCAAACCCCACACACGGCAACTGTGTGAGTGTGTTTGTGTGTCTCTCTGTCTCTGACTGTGTAGAGAACAGTGCTTTTTAGGATACTCAAGCGCCATACAATTCATGTACTGAACTTTGCCTAGGCCGCTGATGTCACTCACCTAGGAATACACCTCTGGGAAAGTCATAGCCCAGTAATCTCCGCAGTGCACCTTGTAACTGCTTACTGCTGTAGTGTGATAAAGTACTTAGTGTTCTTACCCCAGACCTGGCAAGTGTGTGTGTGTGTGTCTGACTAAATAAAGAGCAATGCTTTTTAGGCCAATCACACTCTGTACAGTTCAAATACTCAACTTTGGCAGGGCTTTTATTTCACTCACGTTGAAATGCATCTCTGGGAAAATTAAAACCCAGTAATCTCCATAGCATATCCTCTAACTGCGTACTGCATTGTGTGATAAAGTCATTAGATAGGTGTTCTAACCCCAAACTTGGCAACTGTGTGTTGGTGCGTGAATCTATGTGTCTGACTGAGCAGAGAGCAATGCTTTTTAGGCTACTCACACTCTGTACAATACATATACTCAACTTTGGCAGGGCTGCTGAAGTCACTCACCTAGAAATACACCTCTGGAAAAATTGTAACCCAGTAATCTCCATGGCATGTCCTGTAACTGCATAGCACTGTAGTGTGATACCATAGCTAGTTAGGTGTTCTAACCCTACACCTAACAACTGTGTGGTTGTGTGTGTGTCTGACTAAATAGAGAGCAATGCTTTTTAGGCTACTCACATTTTGTACAATTCATATACTCACCTTTGGCAAGCCTGCTGATGTCACTCACCTAGAAATACACCCTTGGAAATGTCACACCCAATAATCTCCATAACGTTTCCTTTAAGTGCGTACTGCTGTAGTGTGATAAAGTAGTGAGGTAGGTGTTCTAACTCCCAGAGCTAACCACTGTGTGTGTGTGTTTTAGTGTGTGTGCAACTGTGTAGAAAGCAATACATTTTAGGCTACTCACACTCCGTACAATTCATATACCTGACCTTAGCAAGGCTGATGATGTCACTCACCTAAACATACATCTCCGGGAAGAGTGTAGCCCAGTAATCTCCGTAGCCCATCCTGTAACCGCGTACTGCTGTAGTGTGATTTATAACAGTGGTAGGGTTCCATCCCCCTAATGGCAGTTCTGGATGTTTTGTATGTGTTTCAATGTGTGTGTATGGAGCAATGCATTATAGGCTACTCACTCACAGTATATTTCAAATGCCCTACTGTGGCACTCCTGCTGACGTCATCCATTGTGAAATACAACTTTGGGGAGAACGTTCTTCTGTAATCCCTGTGGTGTGCCCTATAACATGCTGCAGTATGATATAGACCTTGGTCAGGGGTTCTATACCCACACATGTCAGTTGTGGATGTTTTGTGTGTATCTCACTGTCTGTGTAGGGAGCAATGCATTTTAGGCTAGTCACTTGCTGTACAGTCTAAATGCTCTACTTTGATAACCCTGCTGATGTCATATATTGTGAAATATACCTTTGGGGAAATGGTACTCCAGTAATGTCTGTGGTGCGTACCGTAACTGTGTAGTGTAATAAACTAGTTAGGTAGGGGTTTTACTCCCAGACATGACAGATGTGCGTGTGTAGCATGTATGCTGTGAGTGTGTGACACCTATGACCAATGTGGAGGGAGTGTTTCTCAGTTTTTTATGGTATATATCACCATGTCAACCATATAAGGATACCAGATGTACATTAGCTGAGAGGCTGGTGTGCAAAGCCATACCCAGACATGTGACCTCAAGGCCAGTCAATCACAGTTAGCAATGCCACTATTACCCAAAGCACCCACACATGCCTAGGCAACAGCCAATATATATATGTACTATACTGCATAGTGGCCACTGATAGTAACTCTGCAGTGATAACAGTGGGCTACAGAGGGCATGCCACCCTGGTCATCTGTCCAATATGCATGTACACCTCCAACATGTTCCCAAATGGACACCTGCACCACCCGTGGTGCATTCACATGCGACTCCCAATGGACATACCATGCCTGATAACATGCCCTGCATGCAGAGATGACAGTGACATCAGGGAATGCTGTTAGCATGCTATAAATTTAGGTGCAGGGTAAACCTGCTACACATTACCAGTTCTTGCCACAGGTGGGCAAGACTGGCACATCCAATGATAATATGTGTTCACAACATGGGCCCGACACCACAGGTACAGTTCCACATGTCACTGTACATCCATGTGGGAGGTGTGCAACTCCCAGACACCATCCATGCCATGGAGTAAGGAACATATACATGGCAAGTGATGCACAGCATTGGCCACATACAGTCAGTAGGTGACTGGATGGGGGATGCAATATCCACCTGTGTGGGCAGATGCAGAAACCACAGGCCTGAGGCACAATGAAGACCATAGTTGTGTGGGCTGATGCCAAGGTATACCCTTCCCCTACCCTTGTACAGCCTGCTGGCACAGTTGACCACCACACACCCATGCAGGCATGCACCCGTGCATGTCAGGACTGGCACCCTGTGTGTCAGTGTGTGTGTGTGTTGTATGGTGTATCTGACTACATCCACACTCACTACAACCCCCCAGGGCATACTGAAGCATGCTGTTTGATGTCTGACACCTCATCATACTCTATGCCCATATGACCTCCATATGATTCTTGTGGTGCATGTGATACCTGCATATCAATGTGTTGTGGCAATCACATTAGTGATGAGTTGCACTCCTGGCTCGTCCAAGTGTGTCAATGTGTGCGCGTCCCTGTGTGAGTGTGCCTGTGTTGACGCTGGCAGCTGTTCATGCAGACAGGCACATGTACATCACCTACTGTATATCTACCATATCCCTGTTGCAGATGTCACTCATCATCACAAATATGGTCTGAGTTTTCCACAGCAGGTAACCCATGTGGCACAACTAATAATTGCATCAAACTGTGATAGCACTATCATAGATGCTGGGGGTTTGATACCCTGTGCTGGTAGGTGTGTGACAGAAACATACTTCTGTTTTACTCTATCACCCCTCCCTGACATGTATATGCCTCTGTCTACCTCCCCCACTCCCTCTCCAGTGTCTTGGGAGACCCACACCTGCTATGCTTAGGCAGCAGCATGTGTAATGTAAGTGATGCTCATGATCAGCTGATGGCCTCTGCATGAATTGCAGCCCTCCACTAGCTGACTGCATGTGGAAGGGCTATGGTAACAGGCCCATAGCCAATTGCATGGAAACACACTCCAATACCTAGGAACAACATGGTGGCGTTGGCCCTTTACAGTCACTGTGAGCAGGAACTCGATCTGTTGTTTGGCAAACAGCATCTCAGATGGATTGGGGATTTACCTCTAACAACATACACTGTGGAAAGACGGCAACAAACAGGAGGGGAATGTGCCTGACCTGACTACAGACTGTAAGTGCTGCTATACTGCATGTGGAGTACTGTTGGTTTAGCAGTGATTGTCTGGATATGACTGTCATACATGTCACAATACCTGCCATGTTGGTCCCATATATATGAGGGGAGCCCATCCGCAGAGTCATCCACAGACTGGGCAGTGTTGTGCCTTTGGTTACATGTGTCAGCTACGGTGCACCTATTTGTGGAATGCAGAAGGTAGTGTGAGGATAGTAGGCAGTAGATGGTGACAGCTGGGAGAGTTACCAGCATCACATCCCTCATAGGACATATGGTGCAACAAACCCTGTTACGACAGTATATGTATGAGGGTATTACAGTGACATAACAATATTGGCCCTGTGTTTGTGCCTCCAGCCACAACTCTGTCAACCTTTGTACATATGTCATGCAGTAGGGGGTGCATATTCTCTGTACTCCATAGTCATTGATAGCATATCTGATAACAAGCCAGTGAGATATCAGACTGCTGCACATTTTATGTGCAGCACTCTGATATCTCACTGCTGCACATTTTATGTATAGTAGGGGTTATAATTGAGGATGGGCGGCCACGGTGGTGCAGCGGTTAGCATTGCTGCCTCACAGCAAGAGGTTCTCCAGTTCGATCCTTGGCTGGGTTGCCTTCTGTGTGGAGTCTGCATGTCCTCTCTATGGTCGCATTTCCCTCGGGTGCTCCAGTTTCCTCCCACATCCCAAAGACATGCTGTAAGTGGATTGGACATGCTAAATTGGCCATAGGCATGAGTGTGTGCATGTGTGTGCCTTCTGTGGAAGGTTGGGCGCCGGGCTGGCAACTCAACACCGTAAAACTCCACTGCCAATCATGAACGGACAGTGATCCACTGTGGTGACCCCTAACCAGGAAAATCTGAAAGAAGAAGAAGGGTTTATAATTGAGGACATAGTCTGGCCATTATGTGGTTGTGTGTACAGTACTGAGGTATGTGTAAGTCTGGTAATTGTCGATAGTGTGTGTATAGTGAATATGTACCTTGGCTTGTGTAGAGTCTGTTGTAGATGTCATTGTTCCAGGTCCTGTCCCATCTGATGTTACATGCTGCTCCACTGTATGTCACCCTAACAGCTTACATGTTTGTAGGAGTAAACACACACATGTCCCATACCACAGACAGGCATCGGACCACACTGTCTAGCGGCCCAGTATATGTAAGGGTGTTGTGTGAGTGGCTCATATGAGGATGGTGTAGGTAAGATAGTCCATATACTGTAATAGTACACTAGCTTACCATATGTGGCTGTGGCTGTGTTCACATTGATTGTGGTTATGCACTTTCACACAGGTTTCTGTTACTCTATGATGTGACATGCCTGTAGAGCCTGCTATCTATGCAGGTACATGTGTATCCCCACATGGGAGATGTAGCCCAGTGTTAAGTCAGTCTGCCTGTAGATAGCACTGTGCTTTGTTACATGCCTAGCACATTACTGTACTTATCCAGTGAGATGACATGTCAAGATACTTGCCAGATGTACTTCTGCCAGGACACCATGACAGTCATGTATGTCAGATAAAGCAGTGGGATGCTTTTCAGATGTATGTCACTAACTAATGGGTAGTATTTGGCCATGGCACCTCTGTCCCAGCAGTTATTAAGTGTCAGGACAGACAGGGGTGTATGAATGTATAACCTATGGGTGCAAATGTATACCAGTATTGACATGTGATATCTATCTACATGGCTGAATGTATAACCTATGGGTGCAAATGTATACTAATATTGACGTGTGATACCCATCTACATGGCTGTTAACATCTACAATGACAGGCCTGATCCACATGTCTTGCATGAAGGGGTTCTGTGTATACCCCTTTACTGACCAGCATGTGTCAGACTGTCGACATATATTGGGTGTATCGCAGCTGTAGTCCACAGGGACATTACTGTGCTAGCAGTGGTACTGTACTATGATGACCTTAGGATGTCTGTCAGTAGCCAATGTTGCACATGTCCACAGCAGATGTGGCCTCAAACACACACCATGTCTGTGAAGACACTCCCTATTACAGTAGCAATAGACTACAAATATACCTGCAATACATACATGACATCCCCTTGCACTGAGGGGTTGGGACTATTGGGGCTGAGGTAGGGGTCCACCCCATGTGCAGGACATATGGCAAACATATATGTACATATCATTATACATATATCCATATAGATATGCACACATTTCTTGCTTACTGTATGACAACAGTTGTACACATATGTGCCTATGTTCCAGACTCTGTCCTCCACCTACATACATGGCTTAGCACAGGTGACATGCTGTCAGGGTCTGTTATGTAGTGAGCTGTGTGTATGTCATGCTGTCATTCCTGCCATCTCTCCACTGCTGTCATATCCACCACACATACTGAAGGGTTGGTGCCATATATGTGTGGGCTCCACCAACACAATGCATGTGTGCCCTAATGCACTGCAGAGGGCAGTGTACGTCACCGTGGTATATGGCCCAGTAGCAATGAGTGTAGGTAGGGTGCACCATGACTAACCTAGGCTGTAAAAACATGTGTGGGTATCTGGGGTAAGCAGCCTTAAGGTATCTGGATGTACATTACCATACAGTCCACTGTGGGTAAATGCAGGCCTACTGCCTCCTGCCATACGGACTGTTCTGTTTGTCTGTGTGATTGTGATGGTGTCAGTTATGTCTTGTTATGTAACAAATACATCCCATTGTGTCAACTGGGGTCTGTACCCCCTAGAGATTGTGTACAGAGTGTAGATAGAGGCGGCTCACCTATACATCTGCATTACTTACTGTTGATTGGTATGCTGTGGGCCAGTCTGTCATTACTATTGTACTACTAGACGGCCACGGCCTGGACAGCAACATGTGTCAACCTTACCAGACTACTGTCTCACTATTACTGTTTCACAGTTGCATTACACTGTTTATATGGATGTCAGTGTCTAAACAGCTATATGACATGGCATATATAGCTGTCACAGTACAATATAGCTGTTGCAATCATTTATGGGCACCTGTGTGTGTGGTGTTATACCCTTTGATATCTCTGTGGGTATGTGTTGCAGACTATGGATGTCATTCATATAGGTGTCTCATATAGTCTCCAGTTGGTAAGGTGGTGACTGTAGGAATACTGGCTACTCAATTTGTGTGCACGTACTACATATGTATCGTACTGTACATGTCTCTGTGTGTGTATGCATACTTATGTGTGTGTGTATATATATATATATATATATATATATATATATATATATATATATATATATATATATATATGCCTGTACCTGCATATATCTGTTTGTGTATATGTATCCTAGGGATGGCCATGTCGTGTGCGGTCCTGTTTATGAGATCTGCAACAGTTGCTACTGTATTACAGGGAGGGCGTGCTTGGCTGGGGGCGAGTATACCTATTTGCACCAGACATATATTGTGTGGGGCCTCTCAACACCATTAACGTTGCATAAGGACATATATGATTTTGTTATATCCGCATTGTTATCACCAGATGTCTGTCCGTATACACCTATGTATGTACATTTATATATCTGTTGACATATACATGACCTGCTGTATGTATTTACACATGCAGATGTAGACATATATACCCATAGATGTAGGTATTTGCATGTATATATGTTCATATATAGTTATATATGCATATATCCCTATATATATATATATATATATATATATATATATATATATATATATATATCAATATGTTGTACCTGTTTAGACATTAATATATTTACTCACATACATACATCTATTTGTTGCAGTACATTTCCTTTACTGTTGAATGACTGGGCTGGATGATATGTTTGTAGAAGCATCAGGGTTATGTACATCTGCCATGGTTTAGTGGGAAATCACTTTGTGTATGGTGTGCAGTGTCCTGGGTACGAGCCTTGCAGGGGTGGTTTATTTTGTTGCTAGCCAGACCACTCCCGCTTACCTCCACGCTAACCTCTTCAAAAGGAATGGAAAAAAAAGGGTTGCTAGGAAAGTGGTGAAAAAGGGGCACAAAGAGGTTAAGACAGTAGGGGAAACAGCTAGTCATGTGCAGGAAGGGTGTAGGAAAGGTCCATAGCTGCCCATTTCTGCTACAGCAACATCTGTGCATAAACACTGCAGTTGGAGGTAGATGTGAACCCTCAAATCCCTGGGAGAGGGGTGAGGACAGCATAAATGCATTGTGATGCCAATTAGACCAGATTACATGTGTCCAGTGGATACATGTGCGGAATGGACAGACATGTATGAGGAGAGATTGCTTCATGGGAACATATTGCACTTCCATTATCTTTTCAGGTGGGAGTGGGATGTTGGGGAGGGGCTGTAGGTATATTTAGGATACTGAAAATAGGAAGGTTACCAGACATGACACACAAGATGCATACAGGGGCGATATATGACACATGTGGGGATGAACATCTTTGATGGGGAGGAGTGTTGGGATATCGGAAGCCCACAAGCCCCCTAGTGGTAACAGTGGGACTGAGGTTACCACCTGTGGGTGGTCACCATGGTGTCACCACAGTGCCATACTCTTGTGAAATATGACTGATGACCATCCTCCTGCTGACACATGTACACCTGCAACATAAATGGATAAGATTATGGAGATGACAATCACTGTTACAGACAGCTGAAATGCATCATAGCTGCATGGCTACACTACCTGACATGTATGCATTACACATTACCCCTGACAACATCTCACACAGCAGTACATTACAGCACTCTAAAACAGTCACCTTGTGCATCAGAACCATATTAGCCTGTCCCTGCATCAATGTTATGGATGACAGGGAAGTGGTACAGGTATCATATGCACAGGGTGTGTTGCTGGTTTGCCAGAGGCTGAGGGTGGTCCATACATGTGTCACCATGAGTGCGGGTGAGTGTGGGTGAGGGGTTTGGTTCAATGATTGGGGCATGGTGATGTGGTGTGTGTAGGTATAGGGTTGCCCTAGGTGTGGTTACATAGTGTGTGTGGGTCTGCATGCACACAGTCCTACCATGTGGCCGCCCTATACAGGTGTTGTTGGACAGCTGCAGACCATACCTGGCAGGATGTGCAGTTCAGTGCCTCTGGCCACAGATACACTGACTGTGCCTGCCAGGGGTTCCATGGCATGTGCAGGTACAAATATTGAGGTGCCACTCTCCCCTGATGATGACAGGTGTCCGCTGGAACCAGGTCCCACCTGGGACTGGCCAGAGCAACGTGCATGAGGCCTGCTGTGTGACAGCACCCACGGTGGTGTGCTGGGGCTGGTACTGCCACTACGTGAGCAGCTTGGTGGTGTGGCATGTCCACGTTGACCACCAGCTGCTGGTGCTTCTGGCCTACATCCACTTGGACATCGCACCACTCCCACCACATATTCAAGCATGGACATTCCACAGTCAAGGAAGCCCAGCATCTCATCCCACCATCTATCCATGACCTTGGTATGTTTACAGAGGACAGCAGCAATGTCATGGAGGTTGCCACTTACAGATGAGAAAGCAGCACTCTGCAGCCTCAGGCCCTGTCTGGTGTGCATGTCCATATGTGCCTGTGCCTCCATCACAGCCTGAAACATGCTCCTGGTGATACCAGTTGTGGCACCTCTGCCATAGGTATGATGACCAGCGGCCCAATCACAAGCACCACGGTACATTTGCTGATGTGATTGCCTGCCGGACATCTAGCTATGTCGACTGTGACCCGACACAGTTGGCAAGGACACCACACCTTCCTGGTCACTGGCACCAGCTGCCAACTGTCCCTCTGCTATGGCCATGTGTGATGGGGTTTGTAGGGGCACTGTAACTGTATAGGGAATTGGGCTGCCTAGGAGGGTGATGACACATGTAGGCACAGTGTCAGCCTCTGATAACCCCACCTGTGCCTCACCAGTACCATCATCATCATCATCGGTGTCTATACGGACACCTACCTCAGTTTGCATGCAGGATGGAACCTGACCCACCTCGCCACCTGTGGGGGAAACAAACACACACATTAAGACCTGTACAGCATTGCATAACAGTGTTTCATAGTTTCATAGTTTCATAGTATAGTACTAGGCTATCTGCCCTGGGGCATTTGTAAGCCTAGCCATAGTGATGTGGCTTTTGCCACCCCATGAAATGGTACAAAAATGTACAGATACAATCTAGGATTCTGTGCCTCTGTCTAGTAGTGACACAGTGAAGGCCCCCTTATATAATAGAATTAGTTTACTGTGCCCCTGTCTAGCAGTGACACAGATGTGACCCCGGGGTAAACTTATGATCTCCCATCCACTCATCAAGATTTCTCTTGAAGAGAGTCAGTGAGGGGTTCTGCCTAATATGAACTGGGATCCTGTTCCAAAGCATGGGAAGCCTCTGGGTTATGAATCTATCCCTCCAGCATGTCCTATTCATACTTATGCCGAGGTTTAAGTCTTTAGCTCTCGTGGTCCTGATGGATTTGGATTTTTTGAGGTGGAGCATGTCCATCAGATCCTGATTGGACATGGCCTTGTACGTCAGGCAGAGATCACCTCTGAGCAGGCGGTATGCTACTGAATAGAGCTGAAGTTTCTTTAGTCTGGCAGAATAAGACATATGTTGGAGACCCTTGATCCTTTTGGTGAGGTACTTTTGTGGTCTCTCCAGCTGTTGCAAGTGCCGGGTGAGGTACATACCAAATGGGGCATTGTACGTAATCATGGGTCTGATGAGGGAGGAATATAGGGGTACAATGACATCCTTGGATCTGGATGTGAAACCCTTCATGATGAGGTGTGCAAGGTAGAATGTTTTTCTAACCACTTTGGCAACGTGGGTGTCAAATGAGAGGTCGCTGTCTACTTGGGTCCCTAGGTCTCTGATTACTTTTTCCGTACTCAGTGGGTTGCTGTCTATGTGATAATTTGTGGGTACTTCGTTTTTTCCAAAAGGGATAACTATACATTTTTTGGCATTTAGTTTGAGGCCGTGACTACGGCACCAGTTGTCCGTTTCAGTGAGGTCTTTTTGTAGGATATGTGTATCTGCTGGTGTATCGACTATGGCACCTAGTTTGCAGTCATCTGCGAACTTTGCAAGCCACAGCCCTCCCATGTTTGCTTTAACATCTGAGAAATAAATGCCGAACAAGAGGGGTCCCAGGACAGATCCCTGTGGGACACCACTTGTGACTGGCTTTGAGTCTGACATTGCTCCAGCAATTTTAACTTTATGGGTTCTGTCCTTTAGCCAGTTTGCAACCCATCTAGTGGCATAAGGGTTTACTTTTAAGCTGTTTAGCTTATCTATGATGCCTGAGTGGGGTATTGTGTCGAAGGCCTTAGCCAAGTCCAGGTATGCTGTATGGATTGCTTTGCCCTCATCGATGGCTCTAGTGACTGTTTCGAAAAAGTCAACCAGGTTTAAAAGGCAGGATCTGCCCTTTACAAAGCCGAACTGGGTGGGGTCAAGCGTCTGTAGGTCCCCTATGTCTCCGTTTATGAGTTCCATAATGATTCTTTCCATAGCTTTGCAGACCAGGCTAGTCAAGCTTATGGGGTAGTTTCAGGGTCTGTAGAGGCACCCCCTTGTGGAGTGGGACCACTGTTGCTGTACGCCAGTGTTCAGGTACATATCCCGAAGTAAGGCTAAGGTTAAATAGCATTTTTATGTGTGGGTTTAGCTCCTCTTGGAGTTCACGTAACACGCACCTCGGGATACCGTCAGGTCCCATTGATGCTGTGTTTTTTGCTTTGTTTAGGGCGGTTCTCACTTGGACATCTGAGATGACAGGGAGATTACATTCAGCTGGGATAAGTATTTCTTCTTTTGGGGGTGAAGGAGGCGAGAAATTTGCATTGAACCTGTCAGCCAGAATGTTAGCAGTATTTGTGGGTTCAGTGTATTTTTTTGTTGTTGTGAACCAACTCTGAGCATATATGAGGGTTTCTGCCCAGGTTTCTAACATAGCTGAAGAAGGCTTTGTGGTTATCTTTAGTGTCCTTAGCGATTTTTCTCTGAAAGTTTGCCTTGGATGTTTTTATGAGAGAACGTAGTTTTCTGCTAATGTTGATCAGAGATGTCTTCCCTTCATGGGATTTCGCTCTGACGTGCAGTAGCTTCTTTCTTTTGTTATACAATTTGTTTATGGCTGAGGTCCACCAGACAGGATGCTTACATTTGGTGGAGAGGGACTTGGATTTGTTTGGGATTGCATGATCCATGCATTCTTGGAGATGTCCATAGAAAGCATTTGTAAAGGATTCGGCATTGTGGGATGTGGTATCCACTGGCACAGTGGGCTTAAAGGAAACCATCTCAGTCTTAAGAAGAGTGGCCTGCTTTTGAGAAGTTTTTCACTGTGGTCTTTTGTGCTGGAGGTGGAGGTGGGATATGTATATCCAGGGTAATTAGTTTGTGGTCATATCTCACTAGTGGGGTATACTTCCGGTGTGGAGCATTTTGTCCCCATGTTTGTGATGATCAGGTCTAGTATATTATCTCCCCTAGTGGGACAGGTGACTAGTTGTTCCAGTGCATTTGAATTTATGAATTCCAGGAACCTTTGGGCTAGGGTATTAGGGCTAGAATAATGTACCCAATCTATGTTTGGGTAGTTGAAGTCTCCCAGTATGATTGTATTTTGTAATACATTCATTTCCTCCAATGTCTTCAGGAAGGCTGAGTGGGGTTCTTGAGATTGGGAGGGTGGTCTGTAACATGCTACCAGTTGTATAGCAGTTTTGCCTATGGTTAGTTGCACCTGTATGGTCTCTGATGCTTCATGTGTTGCTACTAACCTGGAGGTGTAGGTGTCCTTTATGAATATGGACACTCCCCCTCCCTTTGTGGTTCGGCCGGGTTTTGGGGCGAAAAGCATGATACGAGGTATAGCCTGGCAGCTGGGGTGCTCTCAGGAGCCTTGAACCAGGTTTCAGTTACTGCACAGACGTCGATGTTCTCCATGCTGAGGAGTGCATCAAGTGCCTGCATCTTGAGATTTAGACTTCTGGCGTTGAGCAGCATTACCCTTAGTTTTTTTCCATTTTGTTTTCTAAGGAGGTGGGTTTGTCTTTTGAGCCTTGCCTAAAAAAGGCACTATGGGGTGGCAAGAGCCTTAGCCAATATCCGGAAGCCCAGTGGTGACAGGTGTAAGCCATCCCTTGCGAAGCAGCGTGGCTTGTCCAACATATCATCCCAGGCAGACGGACATTGGATCCCCTTAGAATGACACCAGTACTTGAGCCAATTGTTAAAGCTGATCATCTTGTCTTTGTATTGTGGTATCATTCTTGGTGAGGGCAAGATGCTGCTCAGGGTCAGGGTCATACTAGCCTGGGCTACATAATCGGAGAGCTCCTCTATGTCTCTTTTCATGTAGTCCAGGGAGGTATGTCTCAGGTCATTCACACCAGCATGGACAATGACGGAGTCATATTTGTACTTGCTTTGGAGTGACCTGAGTGCGTGTGTTATGTGGCGGATCCTAGATCCCGATAGACAGCTCACAGTCACCCTCTCCTTGTTCAGCCTGGTCAGTGGGACATCAGTGTGCCTGACTATGGAGTCACCTATTACTAGTGTATCAGGCAAGGTGTTTGGCCTTAAGGGCTGCGATTGGTCGACACACTGATTTATTGAAGTATGTGTTGCATGTGTTTTGTTTTGAGGTGGTGGATTTGTGGATGTCTGCTTTGGGAGCCTCTGTTGTTTGGGTAAGTTTTTTATTAGAGCCTCCGAGTATGTCTTTGTGTTTTTATGTGTTTGGTTTGCAGTTGTGGTAGGTCTATGTGGGACTGGGATTGTTGTGTGTGTGGTTGCCATCTCCTCCTGTCTGGTCATGCCAGTCCTGAGTTGAGAGAGTTCAGCCTCCAGTTTGGCTATATAGTTGCATCTCTCACATGTATTTGTGTTTGTTGGGAGGAGGAGAAGGTTGTCTGTGTACATGAGACAATTGTAGCATTGTCTCAAGATGCCCAGATTGACCAGCTGAACTGGAGACGCCAGTAATCTACCACTCGACATGCTAGAACAGTATAAGGGAGTGGTATACCTTTAAGGGAAGTGGGTCTTCACAGGGGTGGTATGTAGATGTAGTGCTTTACTTAGTACGAGAGTGCTTACTTAGAAGAGAAGTATTGAGAACAAGTGCTAGGCTTATAATACAGTGAGTATTCTGGTTTTACTAAGAGTAGAGCTTCCTTAAGGGAAAATTTGAGGAACAGACTTGGCGGAGCCAGAAAAAGTTTAACCTTGTTTAACCGGCGTTGCGCTATACGCACGACCGCGCAAAGCCGTGCAAACGTGGATTTTAAACAGTGAACTACAAAAGAGCTGGAAATGGTCCCAAACAACCAATTACTACAGCTTCTTGTGCTGAGGTCACTTTCCCCAAGGACAGGTAGGCTGCTCAAGGCTCCCCACTCCCACTGGTGAGCAAAGAAACTTCCTTCTATCCAAGTAAGGTAATGGACAGCACAGGAACTACACCACAGCCCAGAATACAGCAATGCCTGTAAACTTGTCTAAACTAGTTGAGGAAGGCGGGAAAACAAGGATTTTTTTTTTGTTTTTTAGATAGAAACACACAGAAGATGCAGAAACAGTGATAAATTAGTTACACAGGCTAGCACACTTTAGTGGGCAGCCTCCACAGTTAAATTAAACAAACAAACAAGCAAACTTCCGATCAATTTCGACTAAATGTAACTTTTAAGTGCAGATTTTAAAATAATGCAGCAATCAGATAAAAAACAGTTCAGGCTAGTTCAAGTTAAGCTACAGAAGCTATTTCCAGTGAAAAAAAAGCAAAGATACTTAAATCCAGAAGCTAGTCGCTTTTCTGAGCTCCCTGCTGCTAGGACCACTCTATAAACCCACGTGGAGCTTGTCTGAGCAGTATTGCCAGAAAAAAACGCCCAGAGGTGGATTTTAAACAGTGAACTACAAAAGAGCTGGAAATGGTCCCAAACAACCAATTACTACAGCTTCTTGTGCTGAGGTCACTTCCCCCAAGGACAGGTAGGCTGCTCAAGGCTCCCCACTGCCACTGGTGAGCAAAGAAACTTCCTTCTATCCAAGTAAGGTAATGGACAACACAGGAACTACACCACAGCCCAGAATACAGCAATGCCTATAAACTGGTCTAAACTAGTTGAGGAAGGCGGGAAAACAAGGATTATTATTTTTTTTTTGTTTTTTTGTTTTGTTTTTTTTGATGGAAACACAGAAAATGCAGAAACAGTGATAAATTAGTTACACAGGCTAGCACACTTTAGTGGGCAGTCTCCACAGTTAAATTAAACAAACAAACAAGCAAACTTTCGATCAATTTCAACTAAATGTAACTTTTAAGTGCAGATATTAAAATAATGCAGCAATCAGATAAAAAAACAGTTCAGGCTAGTTCAAGTTAAGCTACAGAAGCTATTTCCAGTGAAAAAAGCAAAGATACTTAAATCCAGAAGGTAGTCGCTTTTCTGAGTTCCCTGCTGCAAGGACCACTCTATAAACCCACGCCGTGCTTGTCTGAGCAGTATAGCCAGAAAAAAACGCCCAGAGGTGGATTTTAAACAGTGAACTACAAAATAGCTGGAAATGGTCCCAAACAACCAATAACTACAGCTTCTTGTGCTGAGGTCACTTCCCCCCAAGGACAGGTAGGCTGCTCAAGGCTCCCCACTCCCACTGGTGATCAAAGAAACTTCCTTCTATCCAAGTAAGGTAACGGACAACACAGGAACTACACCACAGTCCAGAATACAGCAATGCCTGTAAACTGGTCTAAACTAGTCGAGGAAGGCGGGAAAACAAGGATTTTTTTTGGGGTTTTTTTGATAGAAACACACAGAAAATGCAGAAACAGTGATAAATTAGTTACACAGGCTAGCACACTTTAGTGGGTGGCCTCCACAGTTAAATTAAACAAACAAACAAGCAAACTTTCGATCAATTTCGACTAAATGTAACTTTTAAGTGCAGATTTTAAAATAATGCAGCAATCAGATAAAAACAGTTCAGGCTAGTTCAAGTTAAGCTACAGAAGCTATTTCCAGTGGAAAAAAAGCAAAGATACTTAAATCCAGAAGGTAGTCGCTTTTCTGAGTTCCCTGCTGCTAGGACCACTCTATAAACCCACGTGGAGCTTGTCTGAGCAGTATAGCCAGAAAGAAATGCCCAGAGGCAGATTTTAAACAGTGAACTACAAAAGAGCTGGAAATGGTCCCAAACAACCAATTACAACAGCTTCTTGTGCTGAGGTCACTTCCCCCAAGGACAGGTAGGCTGCTCAAGGCTCCCCACTCCCACTGGTGAGTAAAGAAACTTCCTTCTATCCAAGTAAGGTAATGGACAACACAGGAACTACACCACAGCCCAGAATACAGCAATGCCTGTAAACTGGTCTAAACTAGTCGAGGAAGGCAGGAAAACAAGGATTATTTTTTTGTTTTTTTTGTTTTTTTGATAGAAACACACAAAAAATGCAGAGTGTGCACACTCACACACACACAGTCACACACAGACACACACAGACACACACACAGGCACACATGTACACCCACAAACACTGACATTCCACCTTACTACCTCCCTTATCCTGGGTTTACAGACAGTCCAACATTCAGTTACAGATGTTCCCCATCCTGCATGGCACTTGCTAACATACATTCAGTAATACTACCCATTAACATATCAGACCTCTCCATGCCTACACGTGTGATCACAACACATGACCTGTTACTCCATCACCTCCTGACTTTGGTGGAGTAGGTAGTATATGGCCTCACTGCTGTCATCCAGTAATACCCTGTGTATGTCCAGTCATGGTGTACATGGCCCCTAAATGGTTGGGGATGCTACATTCACTACATATGTCACACAACGGAGCCACATACTACAGTCTTGATCAGTCCATGCCACATCTGCTGCACTATCAACCCATCATGCGGACAACAGTAATACCTGGACACACTCACTGATGTGGTCTGGTAATTCCCCATTGCATCATTAGTGCTGCATACATGGGTAACCGGTTATGCATCTGCTGCTGGCATTATGATGTGTATACCTGGTATGTACTTTCCCGCCCAATGCATGTTCTGTGTTACAGACTTTGTTATGCTATCAGCTGTCCTGTGTTCACATATTGGACAGGTTGTCCTGGTGTCTCATGTGTCACTACATCTACAGCACAATCCCAAGGAGAAGTACTGCCATGTGATCAGTCCCACTATCGCCTGTGCATACATGGACACCCGCACAAACAGACGCACATGTACACACACATCAGACATGCATCGACCACACTCCACCAGATTGCACTTACACACACATTCAACCCCCCCACACACACACACACACACACACACACACACTCACTCACACACGTGGGTTGCACACCTTTTGTACACACAGTCCTCCCATTACCCTTCTGTCAGCATGCATTACATCTGGTGCTCAACAGCATGCAGTGCAGCCAAAGTGACCTCATCAGAGCAGCAATATACATAGGTTCATAGGAGGGTACTAGGCTATTGGCCCTAGGACCTATATAAGCCTAGCCAAAATGTACCCTGGCTTTCGCCACCCAAGAAAATTATTTTCTTGTGCCCCTGTCGAGCAGAGCCATAGAAGTGATCCCCGGGGTGAATTTCCTATCTCCCATCCAATCATCAAGATTTTTCTTGAAGAGTGCTAATGAGGAGCTCAGTTTGACATAGATAGGTAGTCTGTTCCAGAGTATGGGAAGTCTCTGGGACAGGAGTCATGTGTGTGATGCATGGGCTACATTGGTAGGTGATGGCCCTTCCCCTTGTTAACACTGCACCCATGTACGAATTGTTACTGTCTGCACCCTGCCTTGTACTGTGCACCATACCACACAGGTGTACAAACCATTGCTGCTTATGTAGTACAGTGTCTGTTATGTCAGCTCCAATGCTCACAGCCCTTGTGTGTTACAGCACCTCATACCTGTGATGATATGTGAACGGATATAATTTGTGAATGCCAGATGTCTGCTTTACAGATCACAACATCAGCAGTGCATGTATGACCAGTACAGGACTATTACACTGACACCCACCAGACTTTACCATGGCTGTGGGGGATAACCTACACATGTCCCACAACTCTGCATTGTTGCAAGGTCTACTCATGTGTACATCCCTTGGAGTGCACACACCACTGTCACTATTGTGGTGGGGTCAGTGCTACGTCTGCCACATTTACATAACCTGATTGTGTGCAGTTACAGCCATGAGGGTGGTATTTCACACATGTCCCTACTGTAGGCCATGTGCCTTGCCATACTCCCCATCCCTGTGGACACATTGCACAATGACAGGATGTTAGGTATCTTGCATGTGTCTCTTGTACCCTTCCAATACCCCAGCATGGTCACTACTGTGATGCAGTGCATTTCACAACAACAAAACATGAATGTGTACAGCATGCAGTATGGGTAGGTGTGTTAGATGTGTGCATGGAATATTCCATAGCCATTACATACACAGTGTCTTGTCATGCATGAACATGAACCATACTCACCGGCTACAGGCTGCTGCTGTGGTGGTATCCTGGAGGGACCTACATAAGAGTGTGAGAATGTTTTTGTCAGTGGCTACAGCTGTGGCATTCATAAAGGGTGACTGCAGCATTACATTACATCTACAGTAGGGATCCACAATACTACAGCTTATGCACGTCTGTTTATTACTACTACACAGCAACAGACTATGTATATGACATCTCAGATTTGCATGATGTACCTGTACAGATGCAGATGCATACACATGAGGGGTGTACTGATGTGCCCTGGGGCCTTACCTGCATGCTCCTCAGGCAGTGTGTCGGTGGCATCCACCTCCACAATGCACCCTGCCAGTTGTTGGTGCTGCAGGTGGGCAGGTGCCACAAGGCTCCTGAGTAGCTCCTCCACGTGGGTGAAGGGTGGATGGATGGCTTATCTCCCCCCTGTTGTGAAGTGGTCTCCCCATACAGCAGCAGCACGCCAATGTACATGGAAAAGCATGTCACTGCAATGATGCCAGACCTGCTTATAGCTGCAGTTATGCAGTCCGATATCATTGACCCTGTAGACTAGTTAGTTCCACAGGGTGGTCTTCTCCTGCTGGTCATGGTCCGTCCATCTGAACAGCTGTTCATAAGTGCTGCACCAAATGTGATACTATGACCTCTGTCTCTGCAGCACTGTAGGCCGGAAGAGGGATATGGGGCATCCTCCCTGGAAGACATAAATATGGAAACAGGTCAGTGCAACCATACAGTAGGGTTACCATAGTTCTTAATACACATCTGTGTCCCCCCCACCATATCAGCTACAACAAACCGTTCATAGAATGCAATTGGTATATCAGTTTGCTTACCTACCATTGGGACATATGTTGTACTGCACCAAGCTTTGTGCTATATGTTTGTGCCATGCTCTGTGCTATGTGCTTGTAGACATTCTCCCTGTGTGGACACTATCCCTGCTGGCCTGTTACAGACTATTTCACCTGTATGCCATTGTCAGTGCCTCTATGTGTGTGTGTGTATATATATATATATATATATATATATATATATATATATATATATATATATGTATACGTATATGTGTAGATATATCTTGCATGTGTTTATATACCTGCATCTATATGACTGTCTGTATATCTGTAGACATACCTGTCTAATTATATATCACACATATAATTATCTCTATATGGGGTGCATACAGACATCTGGTCCACATTCTGTAACTGTCTTTCATTCACAGCTGCACTGTTCTGCCTTACTGCAACACAGATAGGTGTCACATATGAACACAGACTAACATTAGGGTGGTATATATGGTAAGAGATTGCTGGTAAGCCTATTAAACACCTGTGGCATTTGTGCAGCTGCATTAGACATTAACATGACTATCCTGCGTGTGGTGTGCTCTGATACCCATGTGTCTATTATGATGGTAGTACTTCCACCACCAGTTATTGCCCAAACTAACATACCAAACACACATATTATGGCTTAAGTCTTTGTCATTCCTTGCTGATCTGAAACAGTTGGCGGGTATGTCCCACTGCCTACAGTGACAGACAGTATTGTTCAGAGCAGTTGTTCAGCAGAACTTCATTATAGGGACAACTACAGATGGCACATATCAACATTCTACATCATATTTCCTATTATTCTATACCACATACTACTTTCAATTACATACATATATGTTTTACATACCTGTCATTTTTTTCCTGACAGCTGTGACTGCCTGTTGTTGTTTACAGTTATGTTATTTACTTTTTTCACTGTGTGTGTGTGTGTGTGTGTGTGTGTGTGTGTGTGTGTGTGTGTGTGTGTGTGTGTGTCTCTCTCTCCACTAGAGTGATTGAGCTGATTTGAATGGATTGTAGCATGGTTTTTGTAAGTGATGTACATGATCAGGTGATGGGCTCTGCACCAATCAGTGTGTAACAGTTGCTAATTGCATGCAGCCTGCTGTATAGTACTTCAGATAACCACTGTCATGGCAACCCAGTACTATAAAATACTGACTCATGTGGGCGTTGTCCCTTAACCTTTCCAGTATGTAGGACAACCTTCCTGTATGTGGGCAGCAGTGTTACAGACAGCAGTTTGCAATACCTCTTACAGAAGGGATTGCAGAGGCCAATTACACATTCATATGGGGTTCCAGACCTACAGACAGAGTGAGTAGTGTTCATATGTGCATTGTATATTGCTGGTCTTGCAGTATTTGAGTGTACATAGTTGTTTAGGATGGAATGCAGTCTGTCTGCATAGCTCTCAACTGTGGGCCTATCCACATGATGGTCAATGGATTGTGTGGTTGGTTTGGTCTGTGCACTACACAGGTCTTGCCCTACATATATCACTGGCAGTCTGTCTGTAGCATGTTATCAGTACACAGCTACATCCATTTGTGTTTCTGATGTCATATTCCTGCATAAGAATTTGTTGCAACATATCCTGCAACACCAGCAATATCCAGGATGTGTAACAGCAATATTGCAAGTATGGCCTTGTGTGCCTGCCTCTAGCCTCTACATATGTGGCAGGCTTTGTCTTGCTGTGATACAGTTAGGGATTGTTGGGTAATGGTCTATCATTATTTACTGCTAGCATTCCTGCTACCATCCCAGTCATATCATGGACTTCCATAAAATATGTTGGGCAGGGTCCATACATGTGACTGATACATTGACATTACCACAACTATTACATTCTCCCCTAGGGCTTGACTACAGACTGTAATTGGAGGCTGCTGAAATACATCAGTAATTATTGATTGTTACCAATCTTGAAGGCAAATCCTTTGTCTACGGTTGTACTCATTGAAGGCCTTCAGGGGTTTTTATTGTTTCGGGGACATCCAGAGATACTCCGGGGCACCACCAACCTGAACTGACCATTACGACCTGCGGTAGGAAAAGCTACCACCACTTATAGAAAGTATTCCTGCCTGTATGGATTATATACTTAGCCCATTACTTACCCACAGCACTTTCCTGTTATTGGCCAGGATTGAAGAGGCTAAGCTAGGGACACATCTGCTTACCTAAGATTGGCAGTGCTTATAGGGGTATACCGGTAGGCAGATTGGATTGGCTCCCCTACACATTGCTTACTCTTACTAAGTTAAGCTGTGCTGCAGTTAGCATTGCTTATTCACTCCAGTGCAACTATTTTGAGTATGTACCTTTAACTCCTAGTGGATGTGGCCTGAGCCTTTAAAAATTAAATTATCACCTTACAATTCTAACAAATACTCATTGACAGAGGTCAAATATCAATACAATTGTGTTTGCCATCATGTATGCTTCAAGATAAAATATACTTTTTTACTAAAACCTTGTATGTAGCATGGTTTTGGAATTATTAATGCAAATATGCATAAGTAGTATTTGACGTCTAGAGGAGCAGTAGGAGTTAACTGCAGATGCACCTGGAGGCGTCACTCGGATGTAATGAGTTAATTTGCACTATATTTGCCTTCTGGCAGTAATATATTCTTCATTACAGGTTTTATGTGTTTGGTATCCGTGATTCATGTGTACATACACTGTATAGGGACCTGGGGACTTCTACACATTATTACAATGACAGTTCACATCTATACTGCACTTACTGCAGTAGTCAGTTCACATATTTATGTCATGTAGCAAGGTAGACCACCACCTCACAATGTACATAGGTGCAGTTCACATGTTTGTTTTGGTTTGCCTGTGGTGATGGTTAGTTTGCTGATACCTCCATTCATCTGTATGTATTGCTGGATGATGGTTTAGTGGGTGACTGGTGTATTGTACAGGGTCATGGGTTCAAAGCCTTGCAGGAAGCAATTTATCTTGTTGTTGCTGGACCAAGAGGCATGCGGGTTTAATGCAAGGTTTATTGTGATGAAGTAAGCACTGCTAACCTGAGTTACAGTTTCTTGAATTTGTTTGCTTGTACTTTGCTTAATCTGAGTACTCCCCCCCCCCCCACACAGGCATACTTCTGCTTGCTGCTGCACTGTAATCCATGCATGCTACTTCATGTACATATAAGGTTTTATACATGCTTAAGTCAGGTAGTATATGTCAGGTATGACTGTTCCGAAGGTCAGTGTAAGGTTAAGTGGAATTGTGGTTTAACGCATTTTCTGGGTGGAGGCTACACTCAGGTATTCATGTTAGGTTTACGCATATGCCATACTATGTGTTGTAGAGTAGATGTGAATGTATATAAATGTAGTGATGTAGGCGGAATTAGGTGGAGGGGGCATTAACTTAACTGCTATAGTAGAGCCATTTGACTGATTAATTAGGGGAGTCGGGGAGTGCGGTAGTGCAGGGTTTGCAGGAGTGTTGGGATATTAATAGCTATACGGGGCCAGGACATGAGGTTTGAAGTTAATCAGTAGTTGGTGCCAAGGGGTCTGGAGTGTTGGGTGGTGGCGGACCTCACCGAGTGAAGTGATCAAGGGAAGTGTGCTTGGGTTTTCCCTTCATGTGTTTTTTCCATGTGTAGTCTGGGACAGCTACTTGGTAATACACCTGGTTTTGGGGTTCCAGATTCTGCCAATACCTAGTTATTGTGGAGGTGTCATCTACCACTTGTGACTGCTGGTCATTACTAAAGACGCAATAGGGGTCGATAGGTATGTGGGTATTACTGGAGGGCCCACACAGAGGGTTGATAGTGGAGGGACATGTCCAGGGATGTGTGCTGGGATGGCTGTGAAAGGCCCAGAGCTGGGCATTAGCCTTCTACACCAACAGCTGTGTATATACCCACTGCATTTTGGGGAGGTAGAGTCTGGGACAATCACACACTCCTGGTGGTGGTAAGGACAGCAACACCAGCTTTCAACCGATTGGAGGAAACCTCAACAGACTCAGTGACAACTCACCTCTCACATAATCAAAAGGGACAATCAAGGAGGGGACATTTTTGATATATTTGTAAGTATTAACCTGGAAACACTTATTTGCAGAATAAAAAGGAGATGTGTGGATTTATATAGGATTTCTGGAAGTGAAACTTCTATAACTCTGTATTACTATTATTATTATTTATTAGGGGCAATTCATCACCTTTCTTCTTCAGCACTCCACCAGTTTTCAGGGGGATTAGCAGGAGGACAAGACCCTAATATAAGATGCTGTATTGCAGGACAGACAGTTGTGGAGTCCTGGACGAAAGCAATACTACCTTGTGATGCCAATTAGTCCGGCTTACACTTGCCCACCACAGTGGAGTGTTGTGACCAAAGCATTCTTTGGGTGTAATTTAGTGGGTTTTGCAACAACACATCTGGATTTATGCCGTCCTTTGCCATGTAAACTTGAGCTTTGCTGCAGTGGGACTGCGTGCCAGGTGTAACTGGCTACTTTCGTTGGGGCGGTGAAATACTTGCCCAATGTGCACTGTGCTTGCCCCACAACCCTGGGGTGGACCACGCCCACATCCACTCCAGCCAACACCTGCTCAGCTAGGCCCATAATTACATACCCTTAAGTTTCCCATAATGCACATCCTCTTGACTCTTCCCTTATTCCAGGTACCCAGATTTGTGTCTGGCCACACCAGTATGCCACTACTCACTTCCCACTCACTAGGGACCCATTACTGCGTATATTTGTCTCCACCCCCATGGATAAATCAGGCTTCCCCCTACCTTGTAGACCCGGGTACATCGTGGTCCTGCCGTTAAGACATCAGTGTAAATGGCTGGAAACTAAAATCATTGAATTTTTGGGTGTCCCTAAAGGAAGTTCATTCATGTCTTTGTTTCAGATTAGATTTGGCGGGTCTCTACACTGGTACTATATACCACATAGTCTGAAACAGTGGTGCATTTTACTTATGTCGGTAATGTTTTGTATGTTCACCTGTGTCTAGCTGGAGGTGATGCTATGTGTTACCACGTTTGTGGATTGGACTCCTAGCCCCCATTTTCCTTGCGACCTGTGACCATATGTAATTCGTAGCTGCTGTATCATATCCTAGCTATATATATATGAATATATATATATATATCTACATAACTTCTCATATATATCTGTATATGTATGCATACATATATATTTATATATTGCTGCATATATATATATATATATATATATATATATATATATATATATATATATGTCTAACATTTATATGGATGTATGCTAGATGTCTGCATATGTACTATATCTATATGTAGGTATTTATATGTATTCGCTCTGTGTATACCATTTTGTACTACGGAGAGGAGGTGTATCTCCATGTAGCTATGGTTAGATATACACACACATACCGCGATATATATATATATATATATATATATATATATATATATATATATATATATATATATATATCTACATCTGGTTATTCCTTCTTTGCCATGTAAAAGACTTTGCTTCAGTGGAATTTGGTGGTTGGGGTTTGGGGAGCCTCTGCCCAATGAACACTATTGCTTACATCTCTGGGCTGTCGTATACCCACTCCCCCCCAGGCCCAAAAACCCCAAACCCGCCCCA
>NC_056732.1:1757403425-1757426544 GCF_019279795.1 Protopterus annectens | reverse complement strand
TTCCCAAAAAGTTAATTGCTACTTAAACACAGAGCAACAGGCACTTTCTGAATAATAAGCATAAATCAACAGTATAAAAATATGACAGAAACCAGAATATTCTGCAAAATCAAGGACAGATGAAAAGCCACTGTAGTACTTGTGTCTACCTTGGATGGGGGTATAGTCTGCATATTTACACTGCATACTGTTCCTTGCCTTGCTTGGACACATCCAGAGTCACTACATAGGGGAGTGGGGTGCAACAAGTATGTCACAATTTGAAATGTCTCTGGCTGACTGTGATGGCCCTGACACATTTGTCATACCTCTCAACCTCAGAGCAAGAAATCTGGACAAAGCCATACATAGAAGTGGGAAAAAGGCCCAAAAATAAAGACAATTTCTAAATATTGCTCTTATAAACTTAGAAAGATAATAGAATAGTAGGTCTTGCATTAATATGAATTTTCTAAAGTGTATGAAATCTGAAACTGAAATGTCTGTCATTATTTTCTAACTTCAGTCTTTAATGATTTGCCACTAATTTGCCAAAAAAACAACATTTTATAAAAAATGGACCAAAAATGTGATTCAAAAATATAAAATAGCCACACAATACAGCTGGGAACCTGCAAAGAAGGGACACGTTTTAATATTAGTACTGCTAACTTGAGCAACTGAGAAAATAAAAGAATCTACATGCATTTTTGTAATAAAAGCAATCTATAACTGATTATTACAGTTATTTTATTAATTGTAAACCCTCCATGTTTTCTTCCAAAATAGCCATTTTGCAGAGATTATTAGGGGAAGAGCAACATTTTGAGCCACAATCGGGTACAGTTGAAAGGTTTGGATATGCCTAATTCTATAAAGCAATTTATTTGCACGCACCTCTCAACCTGTTAATGCAGGAAATCTGGACAAGGCCAAATATATTGGGGGAACTTATAAACAGTACTAAAAATTGCTCTTGTATAAACTGAGACAGTTAATAGAATAACAGGTATTGCTTTAGCATGCATTTTTCTGAAGGTTATGAAGTCTGAAACTCAGTATCTGTCATTATTTAGTGACTTCATTCCTAAATGATTTGACAGAAAACCACAAATTTTATGAGGAACAAACCAAAAATAAGAAGCAAAAATCTCTTCATTCTGCAAAAATCTGGACAGTTGAGAGGTATAGTTCAGCCAGAGCTGTCTGAGTTTGCTGCCCTCCCCCCCCCTCACAAAATCATGGTTGAATGGAGCTTCTCCCCTACATCCATTCCAATGAACCATTACTTGGCTATTTCACCCCATTTACCATAAACACTAAACGGGAAAAGCCGAAAAACAAAAAACATAAACATTAATGTGCATACTGCTTTACTTCTGTGATGATTTGGACTTCATTTGAAAGTTTTATTTTGCATTTTACAGCGCAAACACCAATAGATATCATATCTGCTAAACAAAGCAATGCAGTCTCACAATGAAAACAGACTTAGCATTAAAACTTCTCTGCCCTTGAAAACTCACATTCTCTGAAACAGCATTGAAACCCACATTCAAAGAAAATACATTTTGCCAGTGGCAGATTAACTTTGGGTTTGGACTGTTTTCAAATCACAGGCCCCTTGCACACAAAACATACACATGCTCTTTCATACACCTTCCTGATTGTATTAAATTATATTCCTTGTACAATACAGTACAGTTTTAGAGGGTGTTTTAAATTAGTTTTGAAATTTTCCAGTAAACAATGAAACAAAATGCATGTACCAGTAATGACAAAACTGCCATTTCAGAACATTTCCATCATAAAAGTCTACTCAAACTTCTACAGTCCACCAGTATCAGTACATATGCACAATCTCTGAAGTAAAAGTCATCTAAATAATTCCACATTAAAGAGATCTGTAACAAATGAAGAGATTGCTGCTAGCAAACAACTTTGTATTTCATTGTTTCATCTACAAATAAAGTGCCCATTACCCTTGAGGAATAAATTGCCTATCTTACACTAAAAAAATGATAAGCTAGCAATATTGCAGTAGGGAATGGATGGCAAACAATAACAGGTTCATAGTTACTAGGTATCTTCGCCAAAAGGAGTGCAGCATTCACCCCCCTTTGCAAAGTACAGTATCAGCAATGCATCTATCTACTGTGGGAGTAGAACCCACAGCTTTCTGCATCAAAAGCAAGTATACTACCTGTTGTGCTATTAACAAGGAAAGCAGATTCACCATAAGCAGCACTAAACTTTTGCTCCCCTGCAGCTCTCAGCTTCTTGTAAAATCTACTCACTCAGCTGTATGTCTGAACTTTGCAGCACAAAGAAATCTGGAAAAAGCCGAAGTTTATTGTGGGAGGACAAAAGCCCAAAAACCAGGGCCGCATTTTAAACATTGCTTGTATAATGTTGGAAAGTTGCTAGAATAAAATGCTGTGTTACCACCATACATTTCACTGCCAAGCCTTAAACCAAGGACCCTGTGCAAAGCAGTCAGAACAATATACCACTATGCCAAATCAGCTGTTTTGTGAAAGAGGAAGACGGAAACTTAAATGACTTCCATTTAGTGAATTTAGTTCTCACCACAGCACAGCTGTCAACCTCTTAGCACAAAACACCTGAACAAAGCCAATAATGGGTGAATACAGGCCCCAAACATTCAGTGAATTCAGTTCTCACCATAGCACATCTGTCAACCTCTTAGCACAAAACACCTGAACAAAGCCAATAATGGGTGAATACAGCCCCAAACATTCAGTGAATTCAGTTCTCACCATAGCTCACAATCTCTTAGCAAAAAACACCCGGATAAAGCCAGTAATGGGGGAATATAGCCCCCAAAACATATTCAGTGAATTCAGTTCTTACCATAGCTCTCAACCTTAGCACAAAAAAATCTGGATGAAGCCAATAATGGGGGGGGGGGTACAATCCTAAAATAGGGACAAATTTTAAATATCCATCTTATACACTTAGAAAATTGCTAGAATAAAAGCTTTTGCGTTAACCTGCACTTTCTGAAGAATATGAAGTCTGATATTCAAATGCGTGTCATTTTTAACATTTATTAACCAGGAAAGTCTGATTTGGAACAAAAGCTAATTTTTAACAGAGGCCCAGGGAGAAACACTGCAGATAAGACACATGTCTTTGTAAGATGGGAGGACACTAGAGGAAACAAACACAGGGAGGGCATACAGACTCCACAGAAAAGGTAAGGCACCACAGCCAAGAATCAAACCATTGAACCTGTAGCTGTCAGGCAACAATGCTACCACTGCACCAATGGTTAACTCACTACCAGCTTTGCACGGACACAAATACAGAAACCATAGATTTTCTGAGGAATAGAACAAGTATGAGGGAAAAATCTGCAATGTTTTTACAAATGGTGGTGGGTAGGGAATTCAGGCTACTGCCACCTGGGCTCAAGGTACAGGGTTCAAGCCTTATTCTCTACCCACCACCATGTAGCACCTGGGGCATTACACACACATGCACACACACGTGAATCCACTACCTGTCCTCCACAAAACGCGAATTCTCTGCAGCTAAGTCCACAAAATGGCCGCCGATCCATGAATCCCCTGGCCCGTGCATGGGTCTCCCACAAGAGATGGCTAGTCCCGCAAGAGTAGCAGGCTGGAGCCTCTTTCCTGCCGGCGATGCAGTCCGGTGACCTTTCGGTCTGTGCAGTAATCACCGCACAGACCTCTGGGCTGGAAGGGTGGAGTTTCCTGCCTTTCCTATCTGGACTGCCTAACAGAGCAGTCTGGAGCTCTGGAATGAGCATGCATGCATGCGTGCATGGAGTTCTCAGGAACCATGCACGCATGTGTGGAGTCCGTGAATTTCATTTTTCAAAGTTTATTGTACAGGTGGGGGGCTGCAGGATGGGGGGGCTGCAGTCCTGCAGTCCTATAGCACGAGCTGCCCCTGGCCATAGGGTGGACAGGGCCTTCCTACAGCAGATTGTTGAGCTGTGCCGACCACACCTCACACACAGAACTAACAGAGGGGAACCCATCCCAGTGGATACCAAGGTATGTGTAGGCCTACAAATACTAGCTACAGGTACCTTCCAAAGGCCAACTGGGGATATGATGGGGATATCACAGGCATCAGCATCCAGAGTACTCCACCAGTTCCTGGATGCCATGTCAGCACATGTCGGTGACATGTATTCCTCGCCATCACCCGTGAGGTGTTGGCCAGCAATATGCATCATTCCCATCGAATAGCAGAATACCCCGAGGTAGTGGGTGCAATAGAATGCATACACATATACATCAAAGTACCACCCAGTGAGCAGGGTAGGGTCTACATCAACTGCAAGGGCTTCCCCTCCATCAACTGCCAGGTCATGTATGATACCCAGGGCATAATAATGAATGTGTGTGCTGGCTGTCCTGGAAGCTACCACGATTACCACATCTGGCATCTTATGCAGCTGTACCACAGATTTTCCAATGGAGACATCCCACACTGACAGCTAGTGGGGGATGCTGGATACACACTGGAGCCATGGCTGATGATACCCATCAGAAATTCACACACACCTGAATAAGAACACCATAATGAGGCACACGCACAAACATGCATCATAATAGAGCATGTGTTTGGGATGCTCAAGTCATGGTTCCTGTGTCTGGACACGTCTGGTGGAGCCTTGCAGTACTCACCAACTACATGTACCCAGATTGTCCTTGTATGGGCCATGCTACACAATATAATCCTGTGGAAACAGCTACAGCAGTAACAGCATCGGCCAAGCCACACAGCCCCCCACCATTGCCAAGGCCTGCACAGGCACAGAGTGACTCGGAGGAGGAACATCCTCAGCCTGCCCCAGTAGGCAGAAGGAGGTGTGCCCAGTATGCCCTGGTCCTGGCAAAGAGGCAACACATAGCACATGTACTGACACAGTACGGACCCAGGGTATGTCACCTCTCTCCGACTCGCACATACAGTAAAAGGGATGCCAAACATGACACTAACTGTGTTCAACCAGAGTGTACTCTGTGCATTCAACATAGGCAGCCCTGCAGCACCACCCTCAATACTGGGACACCCACAAGGTAAGTGACACACATGCCAGTTACGGGGTCACATACACAACTACTTTTACAGTCAGCAGGATAGGTGTAGACAAATACAAACAAATGCTGCACTATGGCCTCTGAATAAGCCCTATGTGTAACCCCTCAGGCCTACAGACAGACTACAGCAAGCTAGGCAGTTGGATGGAAGATGTGAAGGCTAGGAAGTCTGAAACTAATATGTAGGCAGTGAAAGCTTGGATCTGTAGTACACTGGTATGCCTCTAGCCAGCATGATAGGCAAAACTACAGACTGAAATGAAGTACCCGACATACCAGTACAGTCCTAGCAAATGTGTAGAAGTGTCAGGTGTGCCCCCATCCTACATACACTAATAGCAACAGACAGGTGTGCCCCCCCACTCCTGTATAGAAATGTAGAAACAGTCAGGTGCCCCCCCCCCGCTATGCAGAAATGTAGCAACAGTACATGCCAAATGACCAATGGATACCCTGCAGTCACAGCATGCTACCTGCCGGTGTACAACACAAAGGTCAGCACCACAGTACAAACAACCTGGACATGCTCCAGACATGCAATACAGATGACCATATTGGGCATGTTCACTCACTTAAACACATGAAGTCCATGTCTGCAGTGGACCAGACATATATGGCAGTTGCAGTTCTTAGTGCAGACACATGTCAGTATGCAACACTCCTGCCTTGCACACACAGTGGATAGGAATACAGACATATATGTAAGGACATCACACTATAATAAGCCAAAGATAGATGGACATAGATTAGTGGAAGAGGGTCACCGTGACAAGGACCCATCTGGGACTGTCCCACCCAGCACAGAGCCAAAGGCACTCATTGCAGATACTTGCCATCAGCATCTGTCAGCATGACAGACTATGTAGTGCTCGTGCCAGCTGTACAAAATGACTGTACAAGGAAGTAGTCATCTAGTAGCTCTATACACGTACCTGTAACATATAGGTTCATAGGTTCATAGGTTCATACTAGGCTATCTGCCCAAGGGCATTTATAAGCCTAGCCCATAGTTTTGTGGCTTTTGCCACCCCTTTAGTTTGTAGAAAACTATGCCCATTATTTTGCTGTGCCTCTGTCAAGCAGTGACACTGAGGTAATCCCTGGGGTATATCTGCGATCTCCCATCCATTGGTCAAGATTCCTCTTGAACAAGGCCAGTGAGGTGCTCTGCCTCACATGTACCGGGATTTTGTTCCACAGCATAGGGAGTCTCTGGGTGATCAATCTGTCCCTCCAGCACGTCCTATTAATAATCGTGTCAAGGTTTAAGTCTCCCGCCCTTGTAATTCTGAGGGATCTAGATTTTTTGAGGTGAAGCATGTTCATCAAATCTGGGTTTGACATGGCCTTGTATGTCAGGCACAGGTCACCTCTGAGCAAGCGGTAAGCGACTGAATAGAGCTGGAGTTCTTTCAGTCGGGCAGCATAAGACTGATTTTTGAGACCCTTTATCCTTTTGGTGAGGAACTTTTGGGGCCTTTCCAGCTGCTGCAGGTGTCGGGTCAGATACATTCCGAATGGAGCATTGTACTCAATCATTGGTCTGATGAGTGATGAGTACAGGGGGACGATGACCTCCCTTGATCTAGATGTGAATCCCTTCATGATCAGGTGGGAAATGTAGAAGGTCTTTCTAACTACTTTAGCAACGTGAGTGTCAAACGAAAGGTTACTGTCAACCTGGGTCCCCAGATCGCTGACAACTTCTTCTGTGCTCAGTGGATTGCCACCTATATGGTAGCTAGGGGTAACCTTGTTTTTCCTGAAGGGTATGACTATGCATTTCTTGGCGTTTAACTTTAGGCCATGGCTCTGGCACCAGTTATCCATTTCTGTGAGACCCTTCTGAAGGATATTGTGTCAGATGTGTTTTCGACTATGGCACCCAGTTTGCAGTCATCTGCAAACTTTGTCAGCCATAACCCTCCTGTGTTTGCTTGTACTTCAGAAAAGTAGATGCCGAACAAGAGTGGGCCAAGGACTGAGCCCTGTGGGACACCACTTGTGACAGGCTTTGAGTCTGACATGGCACCAGCAACTCTGACCCTGTGGGTTCTGTCACTTAGCCAGTTTGCAACCCATCTTGTAATGTATGGGTTTACATTTAAGCTGATGAGTTTTTCAATGATACCTGAGTGGGGTATTGTGTCGAAGGCCTTTGCCAGGTCGAGGTAGGCTGTATGGACTGCCTTACCCTCATCAATGGCCTTGGTGACTGTTTCGAAAAAGTCAACCAAGTTTAAAAGGCATGATCTGCCTTTGACAAAGCCAAACTGGGTTGGATCCAAAGTCTGCAAGTTCCCTATGTCTTTATTTATGAGTTCCATTATGATCCTCTCCATGGCTTTGCAGATAAGGCTTGTCAAGCTAATGGGACAGTAATTTCCAGGGTCGGTGGAGGCACCGCCTTTGTGAAGTGGGACCACAGTCGCCGTGCGCCACTCCTTGGGTACGTATCCTGAGGTGAGGCTAAGATTAAACAGCTGTCCTAACTGCGGGTTTAATTCCTCATTGAGTTTGTGGAGCACACAGCCGGGGACACCCCATGTGTGCCTGCATGTGGCATGTCAACCCCTACATGAATGGGTTATGGCCCATGCACACACCGCCCACCTCATAGTAGTAGTATGACAAGCCTGCTGAGGTCATCCAATGTGAAATACACCTTTGTAAGAGCTGTAGCTCAGGAATCACCATGGTGCATCCCATAACTGTGCACTGCTGTAGTGATAAACCAGTTAGGTAGTAGTTCAAACCCCACACACGGGGTGTTTGTGTGTCTCTCTGTCTCTGACTGTGTAGAGAACAATGCTTTTTAGGATACTCAAGCGCCATACAATTCATGTACTGAACTTTGCCTAAGCCGCTGATGTCACTCACCTAGGAATACACCTCTGGGAAAGTCATAGCCCAGTAATCTCCGCAGTGCACCTTGTAACTGCTTACTGCTGTAGTGTGATAAAGTACTTAGGTAAGTGTTCTTACCCCAGACCTGGCAACTGTGTGTGTGTGTCTGACTAAATAAAGAGCAATGCTTTTTAGGCCAATCACACTCTGTACAGTTCAAATACTCAACTTTGGCAGGGCTTTTATTTCACTCACGTTGAAATGCATCTCTGGGAAAATTAAAACCCAGTAATCTCCATAGCATATCCTCTAACTGCGTACTGCATTGTGTGATAAAGTCATTAGATAGGTGTTCTAACGCCAAACTTGGCAACTGTGTGTTGGTGCGTGAATCTATGTGTCTGACTGAGCAGAGAGCAATGCTTTTTAGGCTACTCACACTCTGTACAATACATATACTCAACTTTGGCAGGGCTGCTGAAGTCACTGCCCTAGAAATACACCTCTGGAAAAATTGTAACCCAGTAATCTCCATGGCATGTCCTGTAACTGCATAGCACTCTAGTGTGATACCGTAGCTAGTTAGGTGTTCTAACCCTACACCTAACAACTGTGTGGTTGTGTGTGTGTCTGACTAAATAGAGAGCAATGCTTTTTAGGCTACTCACATTTTGTACAATTCATATACTCACCTTTGGCAAGCCTGCTGATGTCACTCACCTAGAAATATACCCCTGGAAATGTCACACCCAATAATCTCCATAACGTTTCCTTTAAGTGCGTACTGCTGTAGTGTGATAAAGTAGTGAGGTAGGTGTTCTAACTCCCAGAGCTAACCACTGTGTGTGTGTTTTAGTGTGTGTGTGACTGTGTAGAGAGCAATGCTTTTTAGGCTACTCACACTCTGTACAATTCATATACCTGACCTTAGCAAGGCTGCTGATGTCACTCACCTAGACATACATCTCCGGGAAGAGTGTAGCCCAGTAATCTCCGTAGCCCATCCTGTAACCGCGTACTGCTGTAGTGTGATTTATAACAGTGGTAGGGTTCCATCCCCCTAATGGCAGTTCTGGATGTTTTGTATGTGTTTCAATGTGTGTGTATGGAGCAATGCATTATAGGCTACTCACTCACAGTATATTTTAAATGCCCTACTGTGGCACTCCTGCTGACGTCATCCATTGTGAAATACAACTTTGGGGAGAACGTTCTTCTGTAATCCCTGTGGTGTGTCCTATAACAGCCCCGTGCTGCAGTATGATATAGACCTTGGTCAGGGGTTCTATACCCACACATGTCAGTTGTGGATGTTTTGTGTGTGTCTCACTGTCTGTGTAGGGAGCAATGCATTTTAGGCTAGTCACTTGCTGTACAGTCTAAATGCTCTACTTTGATAACCCTGCTGATGTCATTCTTCTTCTTCTTTCGGCTTTTCCCGGTTAGGGGTCGCCACAGCGGATCACCTTGTCCGCACATTGAATGGCAGTGGAGGTTTTTTTACAGTGCCGAGTTGCCAGCCCGGCGCCCAACCTTCCACAGAAGGCACACTCACACGCACACCTAGGGCCAATTTAGAGTGTCCAATCCACCTGCAGCATGTCTTTGGGATGTGGGAGGAAACCGGAGCACCCGGAGGAAACCCACGCGACCACAGGGAGGACATGCAGACTCCGCACAGAAGGCACCCCAGCCGGGGATTGAACCGGAGAACCTCTTGCTGTGAGGCGGCAATGCTAACCACTGCACCACCGTGGCCGCCCCAACCCTGCTGATGTCATATATTGTGAAATATACCTTTGGGGAAATGGTACTCCAGTAATGTCTGTGGCATGTACCGTAACTGTGTAGTGTGATAAACTAGTTAGGTAGGGGTTTTACTCCCAGACATGACAGGTGTGCGTGTGTAGCATGTATGCTGTGAGTGTGTGACACCTATGGCCAATGTGGAGGAAGTGTTTCTCAGTTTTTTATGGTATATATCACCATGTCAACCATATAAGGATACCAGATGTACATTAGCTGAGAGGCTGGTGTGCAAAGCCATACCCAGACATGTGACCTCAAGGCCAGTCAATCACAGTTAGCAATGCCACTATTACCCAAAGCACCCACACATGCCTAGGCAACAGCCAATATATATGTACTATACTGCATAGTGGCCACTGATAGTAACTCTGCAGTGATAACAGTGGGCTACAGAGGGCATGCCACCCTGGTCATCTGTCCAATATGCATGTACATGCAGATAGTGCACCTCCAACATGTTCCCAAATGGACACCTGCACCACCCGTGGTGCATTCACATGCGACTCCCAATGGACATACCATGCCTGATAACATGCCCTGTATGCAGAGATTACACTGACATCAGGGAATGCTGTTAGCATGCTATCAATTTAGGTGCAGGGTAAACCTGCTACCCATTACCAGTTCTTGCCACAGGTGGGCAAGACTGGCACATCCAATGATAATATGTGTTCACAACATGGGCCCGACACCACAGGTACAGTTCCACATGTCACTGTACATCCATGTGGGAGGTGTGCAACTCCCAGACACCATCCATGTCATGGAGTAAGGGACATATACATGGCAAGTGATGCACAGCATTGGCCACATACAGTCAGTAGGTGACTGTATGGGGGGATGCAATACCCACCTGTGTGGGCAGATGCAGAAACCACAGGCCTGAGGCACAATGCAGACCATAGTTGTGTGGGCTGATGCCAAGGTATACCCTTCCCCTACCCTTGTACAGCCTGCTGGTACAGTTGACCACCACACACCCATGCAGGCATGCACCCGTGCATGTCAGGACTGGCACCCTGTGTGTCTGTGTGTGTGTGTTGTATGGTGTATCTGACTACATCCACACTCACTACAACCCCTCAGGGCATACTGAAGCATGCTGTTTGATGTCTGACACCTCATCATACTCTATGCCCATATGACCTCCATATGATTCTTGTGGTGCATGTGATACCTGCATATCAATGTGTTGTGGCAATCACATTAGTGATGAGTTGCACCCCTGGCTCTGCCAAGTGTGTCAATGTGTGCACGTCCCTGTGTGAGTGTGCCTGTGTTGAGGCTGGCTGCTGTTCATGCAGACAGGCACATGTACATCACCTACCGTATATCTACTGTATCCCTGTTGCAGATGTCACTCATCATCACAAATATGGTCTGAGTTCTCCACAGCAGGTAACCCATGTGGCACAACTAATAATTGCATCAAACTGTGATAGCACTATCATAGATGCTGGGGGTTTGATACCCTGTGCTGGTAGGTGTGTGACAGAAACATACTTCTGTTTTACTCTGTCACCCTTCCCTGACATGTATATGCCTCTGTCTACCTCCCCCACTCCCTCTCCAGTGTCTTGGGAGACCCACACCTGCTATGCTTAGGCAGCAGCATGTGCAATGTAAGTGATGCTCATGATCAGCTGATGGCCTCTGCATGAATTGCAGCCCTCCACTAGCTGACTGCATGTGGAAGGGCTGTAGTAACAGGCCCATAGCCAATTGCATGGAAACACACTCCAATACCTAGGAACAACATGGTGGTGTTGGCCCTTTACAGTCACTGTGAGCAGGAACTCGATCTGTTGTTTGGCAAAGAGCATCTCAGATGGATTGGGGATTTACCTCTAACAACATACACTGTGGAAAGACGGCAACAAACAGGAGGGGAATGTGCCTGACCTGACTACAGACTGTAAGTGCTGCTATACTGCATGTGGAGTACTGTTGGTTTAGCAGTGATTGTCTGGATATGACTGTCATACATGTCACAATACCTGCCATGTCGGTCCCATATATATGAGGGGAGCCCATCCGCAGAGTCATCCACAGACTGGGCAGTGGTGTGCCTTTGGTTACATGTGTCAGCTACGGTGCACCTATTTGTCGAATGCAGAAGGTAGTGTGAGGATAGTAGGCAGTAGATGGTGACAGCTGGGAGAGTTACCAGCATCACATCCCTCATAGGACATATGGTGCAACAAACCCTGTTACGACAGTATATGTATGAGGGTATTACAGTGACATAACAATATTGGCCCTGTGTTTGTGCCTCCAGCCACAACTCTGTCAACCTCTGTACATATGTCATGCAGTAGGGGGTGCATATGCTCTGTACTCCATAGTCATTGATAGCATATCTGATAACAAGCCAGTGAGATATCAGACTGCTGCACATTTTATGTATAGTAGGGGTTATAATTGAAGATGGACGGCCACGGTGGTGCAGTGGGTAGCATTGCTGCCTCACAGCAAGAGGTTCTCCAGTTCGATCCTTGGCTGGGGTGCCTTCTGTGTGGAGTCTGCATGTCCTCTCTGTGGTCGCGTGGGTTTCCCCCGGGTGCTCCAGTTTCCTCCCACATCCCAAAGACATGCTGTAGGTGGATTGGACACACTAAATTGGCCATAGGCATGACTGCATGCATGTGTGTGCCTTCTGTGGAAGGTTGGGTGCCGGGCTGGCAACTCAACACCATAAAACTCCACTGCCAATCATGAACGGACAGTGATCCACTGTGACGACCCCTAACCAGGAAAATCTGAAAGAAGAAGAAGGGTTTATAATTGAGGACATAGTCTGGCCATTATGTGGTTGTGTGTACAGTACTGAGGTATGTGTAAGTCTGGTAATTGTCGATAGTGTGTGTATAGTGAATATGTACCTTGGCCTGTGTAGAGTCTGTTGTAGATGTCATTGTTCCAGGTCCTGTCCCATCTGATGTTACATGCTGCTCCACTGTATGTCACCCTAACAGCTTACATGTTTGTAGGAGTAAACACACACATGTCCCATACCACAGACAGGCATCGGACCACACTGTCTAGCGGCCGAGTATATGTAAGGGTGTTGTGTGAGTGGCTCATATGAGGATGGTGTAGGTCAGATAGTCCATATACTGTAATAGTACACTAGCTTACCATATGTGGCTGTGGCTGTGTTCACATTGATTGTGGTTATGCACTTTCACACAGGTTTCTGTTACTCTATGATGTGACATGCCTGTAGAGCCTGCTATCTATGCAGGTACATGTGTATCCCCACATGGGAGATGTAGCCCAGTGTTAAGTCAGTCTGCCTGTAGATAGCACTGTGCTTTGTTACATGCCTAGCACATTACTGTACTTATCCAGTGAGATGACATGTCAAGATACTTGCCAGATGTACTTCTGCCAGGACACCATGACAGTCATGTATGTCAGATAAAGCAGTGGGATGCTTTTCAGATGTATGTCACTAACTAATGGGTAGTATTTGGCCATGGCACCTCTGTACCAGCAGTTATTAAGTGTCAGGACAGACAGGGGTGTATGAATGTATAACCTATGGGTGCAAATGTATACCAGTATTGACGTGTGATATCTATCTACATGGCTGAATGTATAACCTATGGGTGCAAATGCATACTAATATTGACGTGTGATACCCATCTACATGGCTGTTAACATCCACAATGACAGGCCTGATCCACATGTCTTGCATGAAGGGGTTCTGTGTATACCCCTGGACTGACCAGCATGTGTCAGACTGTCAACATATATTGGGTGTATCGCAGCTGTAGTCCACAGGGACATTACTGTGCTAGCAGTGGTACTGTACTATGATGACCTTAGGATGTCTGTCAGTAGCCAATGCTGCACATGTCCACAGCAGATGTGGCCTCAAACACACACCATGTCTGTGAAGACACTCCCTATTACAGGAGCAATAGACTGCAAATATACCTGCAATACATACATGACATCCCCTTGCACTGAGGGGTTGGGACTATTGGGGCTGAGGTAGTGGTCCACCCCATGTGCAGGACATATGGCAAACATATATGTACATATCATTATACATATATCCATATAGATATGCACACATTTACATATCTTGCTTACTGTATGACAACAGTTGTACACATATGTGCCTATGTTCCAGACTCTGTCCTCCACCTACATACATGGCTTAGCACAGGTGACATGCTGTCAGGGTCTGTTATGTAGTGAGCTGTGTGTATGTCATGCTGTCATTCCTGCCATCTCTCCACTGCTGTCATATCCACCACACATACTGAAGGGTTGGTGCCATATATGTGTGGGCTCCACCAACACAATACATGTGTGCCCAAATGCACTGCAGAGGGCAGTGTACGTAACCGTGGTATATGGCCCAGTAGCAATGAGTGTAGGTAGGGTGCACCATGACTAACCTAGGCTGTAAAAACATTTGTGGGTATCTGGGGTAAGCAGCCTTAAGGTATCTGGATGTACATTACCATACAGTCCACTGTGGGTAAATGCAGGTCTACTGCCTCCTGCCATACGGACTGTTCTGTTTGTCTGTGTGATTGTGATGGTGTCAGTTATGCCTTGTTATGTAACAGATACATCCCATTGTGTCAACTGGGGTCTGTACACCCTAGAGATTGTGTACAGAGTGTAGATAGAGGCGGCTCACCTATACATCTGCATTACTTACTGTTGATTGGTATGCTGTGGGCCAGTCTGTCATTACTATTGTACTACTAGATGGCCACGGCCTGGACAGCAACATGTGTCAACTTTACCAGACTACTGTCTCACTATTACTGTTTCACAGTCGCATTACACTGTTTATATGGACGTCAGTGTCTAAACAGCTATATGACATGGCATATATAGCTGTCACAGTACAATATAGCTGTTGCAATCATTTATGGGCACCTGTGTGTGGTATTATACCCTTTGATATCTCTGTGGGTATGTGTTGCAAACTATGGATGTCATTCATATAGGTGTCTCATATAGTCTCCAGTTGGTAAGGTGGTGACTGTAGGAATACTGGCTACTCAATTTGTGTGCACGTACTACATATGTATCGTACTGTACAAGTCTCTGTGTGTGTATGCATACTTATGTGTATATATATATATATATATATATATATATATATATATATATATATATATATATATATATATGCCTGTACCTGCATATATCTGTTTGTGTATATGTATCCTAGGGATGGCCATGTCATGTGCGGTCCTGGTTATGAGATCTGCAACATTTGTTACTGTATTACAGGGAGGGCGTGCTTGGCTGGGGGCGAGTATACCTATTTGCACCAGACGTATATTGTGTGGGGCCTCTCAACACCATTAACGTTGCATAAGGACATATATGATTTTGTTATATCCGCATTGTTATCACCAGATGTCTGTCCGTATACACCTATATATGTACATTTATATATCTGTTGACATATACATGACCTGCTGTATGTATTTACACATGCAGATGTAGACATATATACCCATAGATGTAGGTATTTGCATGTATATATGTTCATATATAGTTATATATGCATATATCCCTATATATATATATATATATATATATATATATATATATATATATATATATATATATATATATATATATATGTTGTACCTGTTTAGACATTAATATATTTACTCACATACATACATCTATATGTTGCAGTACATTTCCTTTACTGTTGAATGACTGGGCTAGATGATATGTTTGTAGAAGCATCAGGGTTATGTACATCTGCCATGGTTTAGTGGGAAATCACTTTGTGTATGGTGTGCAGTGTCCTGGGTACGAGCCTTGCAGAAGTGGTTTATTTTGTTGCTAGCCAGACCACTCCCACTTACCCCCACGCTAACCTCTTCAAAAGGAATGGAAAAAAAAGGGTTGCTAGGAAAGTGGTGAAAAAGGGGCACAAAGAGGTTAAGACAGTAGGGGAAATAGCTAGTCATGTGCAGGAAGGGTGTAGGAAAGGTCCATAGCTGCCCATTTCTGCTACAGCAACAGCTGTGCACAAACACTGCAGTTGGAGGTAGATGTGAACCCTCAAATCCCTGGGAGAGGGGTGAGGACAGCATAAATGCATTGTGATGCCAATTAGACCGGATTACATGTGTCCAGTGGATACATGTGCGGAATGGACAGACATGTATGGGGCGAGATTGCTTCATGGGAACATATTGCTCTTCCATTATCTTTTCAGGTGGGAGTGGGATGTTGGGGAGGGGCTGTAGGTATATTTAGGATACTGAAGATAGGAAGGTTACCAGACATGACACACAAGATGCATACAGGGGCGATATATGACACATGTGGGGGATGAACATCTTTGATGGGGAGGAGTGTTGGGATATCAGAAGCCCACAAGCCCCCTAGTTGTAACAGTGGGACTGAGGTTACCACCTGTGGGTGGTCACCATGGTGTCACCACAGTGCCATACTCTTGTGAAATATGACTGATGAGCATCCTCCTGCTGACACATGTACACCTGCAACATAAATGGATAAGATTATGGAGATGACAATCACTGTTACAGACAGCTGAAATGCATCATAGTTGCATGGCTACACTACCTGACATGTATGCATTACACATTACCCCTGACAACATCTCACACAGCAGTACATTACAGCACTCTAAAACAGTCACCTTGTGCATCAGAACCATATTAGCCTGTCCCTGCATCGATGTTATGGATGACAGGGAAGTGGCACAGGTATCATATGCACAGGGTGTGTTGCTGGTTTGCCAGAGGCTGAGGGTGGTCCATACATGTGTCACCATGAGTGTGTGTGAGTGTGGGTGAGGGGTTTGGGTCAATGATTGGGGCATGGTGATGTGGTGTGTGTAGGTATGGGGTTGCCCTAGATGTGGTTACATAGTGTGTGTGCGTATGCATGCACACAGTCCTGCCATGTGGCCGCCCTATACAGGTGTTGTTGGACAGCTGCAGACCATACCTGGCAGGATGTGCAGTTCAGTGCCTCTGGCCACAGATACACTGACTGTGCCTGCCAGGGGTTCCACGGCATGTGCAGGTACAAATCTTGAGGTGCCACTCTCCCCTGATGATGACAGGTGTCCGCTGGAACCAGGTCCCACCTGGGACTGGCCAAAGCAACGTGCATGAGGCCTGCTGTGTGACAGCACCCCCGGTGGTGTGCTGGGGCTGATACTGCCACTACGGGAGCAGCTTGGTGGTGTGGCATGTCCACGTTGACCACCAGCTGCTGGTGCTTCTGGCCTACATCCACATGGACATCACACCACTCCCACCACATATTCAAGCATGGACATTCCACAGTCAAGGAAGCCCAGCATCTCATCCCACCATCTATCCATGACCTTGGTATGTTCACAGAGGACAGCAGCAATATCATGGAGGTTGCCACTTACAGATGAGAAAGCAGCACTCTGCAGCCTCAGGCCCTGTCTGGTGTGCATGTCCATATGTGCCTGTGCCTCCATCACAGCCTGAAACATGCTCCTGGTGATACCAGTTGTGGCACCTCTGCCATAGGTATGATGACCAGCGGCCCAATCACAAGCACCATGGTACATTTGCCGATGTGGTGGCCTGCCGGACATCTGGCTATGTCGACTGTGACCCGACACAGTTGGCAAGGACACCACACCTTCCTGGTCACTGGCACCAGCTGCCAACTGTCCCTCTGCTATGGCCATGTGTGATGGGGTTTATAGGGGCACTGTAACTGTATAGGGACTTGGGTTGCCTAGGAGGGTGATGACACATGTAGGCGCAGTGTCGGCCTCTGATAACCCCACCTGTGCCTCACCAGTACCATCGCCATCATCATCGGTGTCTATACGGACACTTACCTCAGTTTGCATGCAGGAGGGAACCTGACCCACCTCGCCACTTGTGGGGGAAACAAACACACACATTAAGACCTGTACAGCATTGCATAACAGTGTTTCATAGTTTCATAGTATAGTACTAGGCTATCTGCCCTGGGGCATTTGTAAGCCTAGCCATAGTGATGTGGCTTTTGCCACCCTATGAAATGGTACAAAAATGTACAGATAAAATCTAGAATTCTGTGCCTCTGTCTAGTAGTGACACAGTGAAGGTCCCCTTATATAATAGAATTAGTTTACTGTGCCCCTGTCTAGCAGTGACACAGATGTGACCCCTGGGGTAAACTTACGATCTCCCATCCACTCATCAAGATTTCTCTTGAAGAGAGTCAGTGAGGGGCTCTGCCTAATACAAACTGGGATCCTGTTCCAAAGCATGGGAAGCCTCTGGGTTATGAATCTATCCCTCCAGCATGTCCTATTCATACTTATGCCGAGGTTTAAGTCTTTAGCTCTCGTGGTCCTGATGGATTTGGATTTTTTTAGGTGGAGCATGTCCATCAGATCCTGATTGGACATGGCCTTGTACGTCAGGCAGAGATCACCTCTGAGCAGGCGGTATGCTACTGAATAGAGCTGAAGTTTCTTTAGTCTGGCAGAATAAGACATATGTTGGAGACCCTTGATCCTTTTGGTGAGGTACTTTTGTGGTCTCTCCAGCTGTTGCAAGTGCCGGGTGAGGTACATACCAAATGGGGCATTGTACTCAATCATGGGTCTGATGAGGGAGGAATATAGGGGTACAATGACATCCTTGGATCTGGATGTGAAACCCTTCATGATGAGGTGTGCAAGGTAGAATGTTTTTCTAACCACTTTGGCAACGTGGGTGTCAAATGAGAGGTCGCTGTCTACTTGGGTCCCTAGGTCTCTGATTACTTTTTCCATACTCAGTGGGTTGCTGTCTATGTGATAATTTGTGGGTACTTTGTTTTTTCCAAAAGGGATAACTATACATTTTTTGGCATTTAGTTTAAGGTCGTGACTACGGCACCAGTTGTCCGTTTCAGTGAGGCCTTTTTGTAGGATATGTGTATCTGCTGGTGTATTGACTATGGCACCTAGTTTGCAGTCATCTGCGAACTTTGTAAGCCACAGCCCTCCCATGTTTGCTTTAACATCTGAGAAATAAATGCCGAACAAGAGGGGTCGCAGGACAGATCCCTGTGGGACACCACTTGTGACTGGCTTTGAGTCTGACATTGATCCAGCAATTTTAACTTTATGGGTTCTGTCCTTTAGCCAGTTTGCAACACATCTAGTGGCATAAGGGTTTACTTTTAAGCTGTTTAGCTTATCTATGATGCCTGAGTGGGGTATTGTGTCGAAGGCCTTAGCCAAGTCCAGGTATGCTGTATGGATTGCTTTGCCCTCATCAATGGCTCTAGTGACTGTTTCGAAAAAGTCAACCAGGTTTAAAAGGCAGGATCTGCCCTTTACAAAGCCGAACTGGGTGGGGTCAAGCGTCTGTAGGTCCCCTATGTTTCCGTTTATGAGTTCCATAATGATTCTTTCCATAGCTTTGCAGACCAGGCTAGTCAAGCTTATGGGGCGATAGTTTCCAGGGTCTGTAGAGGCACCCCCCTTTGTGGAGTGGGACCACTGTTGCTGTACGCCAGTGTTCAGGTACATATCCCGAAGTAAGGCTAAGGTTAAATAGCATTTTTATGTGTGGGTTTAGCTCCTTTTGGAGTTCACGTAACACGCACCCCGGGATACCGTCAGGTCCCATTGATGCTGTGTTTTTTGCTTTGTTTAGGGCGGTTCTCACTTGGACATCTGAGATGACAGGGAGATTAAATTCAGCTGGGATAAGTATTTCTTCTTTTGGGGGTGAAGGAGGCAAGAAATTTGCACTGAACCTGTCATCCAGAATGTTAGCAATATCTGTGGGTTCAGTGTATTTTTTGTTGTTGTGAACCAACTCTGAGCATATCTGAGGGTTTCCGCCCAGGTTTCTAACATAGCTGAAGAAGGCTTTGTGGTTATCTTTAGTGTCCTTAGCGATTTTTCTCTCAAAGTTTGCCTTGGATGTTTTTATGAGAGAACGTAGTTTTCTGCTAATGTTGATCAGAGATGTCTTCCCTTCATGGGATTTCGCTCTGACGTGCAGTAGCTTCTTTCTTTTGTTATACAATTTGTTTATGGCTGAGGTCCACCAGACAGGATGCTTACATTTGGTGGAGAGGGACTTGGATTTGTTTGGGATTGCATGATCCATGCATTCTTGGAGATGTCCATAGAAAGCATTTGTGAAGGATTCGGCATTGTGGGATGTGGTATCCACTGGCACAGTGGGCTTAAAGGATACCATCTCAGTCTTAAGAAGAGTGAAGTCTGCTTTTGAGAAGTTTTTCACTGTGGTCTTTTGTGCTGGAGGTGGAGGTGGGATATGTATATCCAGGGTGATTAGTTTGTGGTCCTATCTCACTAGTGAGGGGTATACTTCCGGTGTGGAGCATTTTGTCCCCATGTGTGTGATGATCAGGTCTAGTATATTATCTCCCCTAGTGGGAGAGGTGACTAGTTGTTCCAGTGCATTTGAATTTATGAATTCCAGGAACCTTTGGGCTAGGGTATTAGGGCTAGAATAATGTACCCAATCTATGTTTGGGTAGTTGAAGTCTCCCAGTATGATTGTATTTTGTAATACATTCATATCCTCCAATGTCTTCAGGAAGGCTGAGTGGGGTTCTTGAGATTGGGAGGGTGGTCTGTAACATGCTACCAGTTGTATAGCAGTTTTGCCTATGGTTAGTTGCACCTGTATGGTCCCTGATGCATCATGTGTTGCTACTAACCTGGAGGTGTAGGTGTCCTTTATGAATATGGACACTCCCCCTCCCTTTGCGGTTCGGCCTGGGTTTTGGGGCCGAAAAGCATGATACGAGGTATAGTCTGGCAGTGCTGGGGTGCTCTCAGGAGCCTTGAACCAGGTTTCAGTTACTGCACAGACTTCGATGTTCTCCATGCTGAGGAGTGCATCAAGTGCCTGCATCTTGAGATTTAGACTTCTGGCATTGAGCAGCATTACCCTTAGTTTTTTTCCATTTTTGTTTTCTAAGGAGGTGGGTTTGTCTTTTGAGCCTTGCCTAAAAAAGGCACTATGGAGGTGGCAAGAGCCTTAGCCAATATCCGGAAGCCCAGTAGTGACAGGTGTAAGCCATCCTTTGTGAAGCAGCGTGGCTTTTCCAACATATCATCCCAGGCAGACAGACATTGGATCCCCTTAGAATGACACCAGTACTTGAGCCAGTTGTTAAAGCTGATCATCTTGTCTTTGTATTGTGGTATCATTCTTGGTGAGGGCAAGATGCTGCTCAGGGTCAGGGTCATACCAGCCTGGGCTACATAATCGGAGAGCTCCTCTATGTCTCTTTACATGTAGTCCAGGGAGGTACATCTCAGGTCATTCACACCAGCATGGACAATGACGGAAACATATTTGTACTTGCTTTGGAGTGACCTGAGTGCGTGTGTTATGTGGCGGATCCTAGCTCCCAATAGACAGCTCACAGTCACCCTCTCCTTGTTCAGCCTGGTCAGTGGAACATCAGTGTGTCTGACTATGGAGTCACCTATTACTAGTGTATCAGGCAAGGTGTTTGGCCTTAAGGGCTGCAATTGGTCGACACACTGATTTATTGAAGTATGTGTTGCATGTGTTTTGTTTTGAGGTGGTGGATTTGTGGATGTCTGCTTTGGGAGCCTCTGTTGTTTGGGTAAGTTTTTTATTAGAGCCTCCGAGTATTTCATTGTGTTTTTATGTGTTTGGTTTGCAGTTGTGGTAGGTCTATGTGGGACTGGGATTGTTGTGTGTGTGGTTGCCATCTCCTCCTGTCTGGTCATGCCAGTCCTGAGTTGAGAGAGTTCAGCCTCCAGTTTGGCTATATAGTTGCATCTCTCACATGTATTTGTATTTGTTGGGAGGAGGAGAAGGTTGTCTGTGTACATGAGACAATTGTAGCATTGTCTCAAGATGCCCAGATTGACCAGCTGAACTGGAGACAATGCCAGTAATCTACCACTCGACATGCTAGAACAGTATAAGGGAGTGGTATACCTTTAAGGGAAGTGGGTATTCACAGGGGTGGTAAGTAGATGTAGTGCTTTACCTAGTACAAGAGTGCTTACTTAGAAGAGAAGTATTGAGAACAAGTGCTAGGCTTATAATACAGTGAGTATTCTGGTTTTACTAAGAGTAGAGCTTCCTTAAGAGAAAATTTGAGGAACAGACTTGGCGGAGCCAGAAAAAGTTTAACCTTGTTTAACCAGCGCTGTGCTATGCGCACGACCGCACAAAGCCGTGCAAACGCGGATTTTAAACAGTGAACTACAAAAGAGCTGGAAATGGTCCCAAACAACCAATTACTACAGCTTCTTGTGCTGAGGTCACTTCCCCCAAGGACAGGTAGGCTGCTCAAGGCTCCCCACTCCCACTGGTGAGCAAAGAAACTTCCTTCTATCCAAGTAAGGTAATGGACAACACAGGAACTACACCACAGCCCAGAATACAGCAATGCCTGTAAACTGGTCTAAACTAGTCGAGGAAGGTGGGAAAACAAGGATTATTTTTTTGTTTTTTTGTTTTTTTGATAGAAACAGTGATAAATTAGTTACGCAGGCTAGCACACTTTAGTGGGCAGCCTCCACAGTTAAATTAAACAAACAAGCAAACTTTCAATCAATTTCGACTAAATGTAACTTTTAAGTGCAGATTTTAAAATAATGCAGCAATCAGATAAAAAACAGTTCAGGCTAGTTCAAGTTAAGCTACAGAAGCTATTTCCAGTGAAAAAAAGCAAAGATATTTAAATCCAGAAGGTAGTCGCTTTTCTGAGTTCCCTGCTGCGAGGACCACTCTATAAAACCACATGAAGCTTGTCAGTATAGCCAGAAAAAAATGCCCAGAGGCGGATTTTAAACAGTGAACTACAAAAGAGCTGGAAATGGTCCCAAACAACCAATTACTACAGCTTCTTGTGCTGAGGTCACTTCCCCCAAGGACAGGTAGGCTGCTCAAGGCTCCCTACTCCCACTGGTGAGCAAAGAAACTTCCTTCTATCCACGTAAGGTAATGGACAACACAGGAACTACACCACAGCCCAGAATACAGCAATGCCTGTAAACTGGTCTAAACTAGTCGAGGAAGGCGGGAAAACAAGGATTATTTTTTTTTTTTTTGATAGAAACACACAAAAAATGCAGAAACAGTGATAAATCAGTTACACAGGCTAGCACACTTTAGTGGGCAGTCTCCACAGTTAAATTAAACAAACAAACAAGCAAACTTTGATCAATTTCAACTAAATGTAACTTTTAAGTGCAGATTTTAAAATAATGCAGCAATCAGATAAAAAACAGTTCAGGCTAGTTCAAGTTAAGCTACAGAAGCTATTTCCAGTGGAAAAAGCAAAGATGCTTAAATCCAGAAGGTAGTCGCTTTTCTGAGTTCCCTGGTGCAAGGACCACTCTATAAACCCACGTA
>NC_056732.1:1757381278-1757402925 GCF_019279795.1 Protopterus annectens | reverse complement strand
AACAGCATCGGCCAGGGTCACACAGCCCCCCACAATTGCCAAGGCCTGCACAGGCACAGAGTGACTTGGAGGAGGAACAACCTGAGCCTGCCCCAGTAGGCAGAAGGAGGTGTACCCAGTATGCCCTGGTCCTGGCAAAGAGGCAACACATAGCACATGCACTGCCACAGCAGGGACCCAGGGTATGTCACCTCTCTCCAACTCGCACATACAGTAAAAGGGATGCAAAACATGACACTAACTGTGCTCAACCATGTATAGGGAGTGTACTCTGTGCATCCAACATAGGCAGCCCTGTAGCTCCACCCTCAATACTGGGACACCCACAAGGTAAGTGACACACATGCCAGTTGTGGGGTCACATACACAATAACTGTTACAGTCAGCAGGATAGGAGTAGACAAATACAAACAAATGCTGCACTATGGCCTCTGAATAAGCCCTATGTGTAACCCTCTCAGGCCTACAGACAGACTACAGCAAGCTAGGCAGTTGGATGGAAGATGTGAAGGCTAGGAAGTCTGAAACTAATATGTAGGCAGTGAAAGCTTGGATCTGTAGTACACTGGTATGCCTCTAGCCAGCATGATAGGCAAAACTACAGACTGAAATGAAGTACCCGACATACCAGTACAGTCCTAGCAAATGTGTAGAAGTGTCAGGTGTGCCCCCCATCCTACATACACTAATAACAACAGTCAGGTGTGCCCCCCCACTTTTGTATAGAAATGTAGAAACAGTCAGGTGTCCCCGCCGCTATGCAGAAATGTAGTAACAGTACATGCCAAATGACCGATGGATACCCTGCAGACACAGCATGCTACTTGCAACACAAAGGTCAGCACTGCAGTACAAACAACCTGGACATGCTCCAGACATGCAATACAGATGGCCATACTGGGCATGCTCACACACTTAAACACATGAAGTCCATGTCTGCAGTGGACCAGACATATCTGGCAGTTGCAGTTTTAGTGCAGACACATGTCAGTATGCAACACTCCTGCCTTGCACACACAGTGGATAGGAATACAGACATATATGTAAGGACATCACACTATAATAAGCCAAAGGTAGACGGACATAGATTAGTGGAAGAGGGTCACTGTGACAAGGACCCATCTGGGACTGTCCCACCCAGCACAGAGCCAAAGGCCCACAACCACATGAGGTGCAGATGCACTCACTGCAGATACTTGCCATCAGCATCTGTCAGCATGACAGACTATGTGGTGCTCGTGCCAGCTGTACAAAATGACTGTACAAGGAAGTAGTCATCTAGTAGCTGTATACACGTACCTGTGACATATGACCCCATGTGTGCCCGCATGTGGCATGTCAACCCCTACATGAATGGGTTATGGCCCATGCCCACACTGCCCACCTCATAGTAGTAGTATGACAAGCCTGCTGAGGTCATCCAATGTGAAATACACCTTTGTAAGAGCTGTAGCTCAGGAATCACCATGGTGCATCCCATAACTGTGTAGTGCTGTAGTGATAAACCAGTTAGGTAGTAGTTCAAACCCCACACATGGCAACTGCGTGAGTGTGTTTGTGTGTCTGTCAGTCTCTGACTGTGTAGAGAACAATGCTTTTTAGGATACTCAAGCGCCATACAATTCATGTACTGAACTTTGCCTAGGCCGCTGATGTCACTCACCTAGGAATACACCTCTGGGAAAGTCATAGCCCAGTAATCTCCATAGTGCATCTTGTAACTGCTTACTGCTGTAGCGTGATAAAGTAGTTAGGTAGGTGTTCTAACCCCAGACCTGGCAACTGTGTGTGTGTCTGACTAAATAAAGAGCAATGCTTTTTAGGCCAATCACACTCTGTACAGTTCAAATGCTCAACTTTGGCAGGGCTTTTATTTCACTCACGTTGAAATACACCTCTGGGAAAATTAGAACCCAGTAATCTCCATAGCGCATCCTGTAAATGCGTAGTGCGTCATGTGAAAAAGTAGTTAGATAGGTGTTCTAACCCCAAACCTGGCAACTGTGTGTTGGTGCGTGAATCTCTGTGTCTGACTGAGCAGAGAGCAATGCTTTTTAGGCTACTCACACTCTGTACAATACATATACTCAACTCTGGCAGGGCTGCTGAAGTCACTCACCTAGAAATACCCCTCTGGGAAAATTGTAACCCAGTAATCTCTGTGGCATGTCCTGTAACTGCATACCACTGTAGTGTGATACCGTAGTTAGCTAGGTGTTCTAACCCTAGACCTAACAACTGTGTGTTTGTGTGTGTCTGACTATATAGAGAACAATGCTTTTTAGGCTACTCACATTTTGCACAATTCATATACTCACCTTTGGCAAGCCTGCTGATGTGACTCACCTAGAAATACACCCCTGGAAAGGACACACCCAATAATCTCCATAACATGTCCTTTAAGTGTGTACTGCTGTAGTGTGATAAAGTAGTTAGTTAGGTGTTCTAACTCCCAGAGCTAACCACTGTGTGTGCGTGTTTTAGTGTGTGTCTGACTGTGTAGAGAGCAATACTTTTTAGACTACTCACACTCCGTACAATTCATATACCCGACCTTAGCAAGGCTGCTGATGTCACTCACCTAGACATACATCTCCAGGAAGAGTGTAGCCCAGTAATCTCCATAGCCCATCCTGTAACCACGTACTGCTGTAGTGTGACTTATAACAGTGGTAGGGTTCCATCCCCCTAATGGCAGTTCTCAATGTTTTGTATGTGTTTCAATGTGTGTGTATGGAGCAATGCATTATAGGCTACTCACTCGCAGCATATTTCAAATGCCCTACTGTGGCACTCCTGCTGATGTCATCCATTGTGAAATACAACTTTGGGGAGAAAGTTCTTCTGTAATCCCTATGGTGTGTCCTATAACAGCCCCATGCTGTAGTGTGATATAGACCTTGGTCAGGGGTTCTGTACCCACATATGTCAGTTGTGGATGTTTTGTGTGTGTCTCACTGTCTGTGTAGGGAGCAATGCATTTTAGACTAGTCACTTGCTGTACAGTCTAAATGCTCTACTTTGATAACCCTGCTGATGTCATACATTGTGAAATACACCTTTGGGGAAACAGTACTCCAGTAATGTCTGTGGCATGTACCATAACTGTGTAGTGTGATAAACTAGTTAGGTAGGGGTTCTACTCCCAGACATGACAGGTGTGCATGTGTAGCATGTATGTTGTGGGTGTGTGACACCTGTGGCCAATGTGGAGGGGGTTTTCCTCAGTTTTATTATGGTATATATCACCATGTCAACCATACAGGGATACCAGATGTAAATTAGCTGAGAGGCTGGTGTGCAAAGCCATACCTAGACATGTGACATCAAGGCCAGCCAATCACAGTTAGCAATGCCACTATTACCCAGAGCACCCACACATGCCTAGGCAACAGCCAATATATATGTACTATACTGCATATTGGCCACTGATAGTAACTCTGCAGTGATAGCAGTGGGCTACAGAGGGCATGTCACCCTGGCTATCTGTCCAATATACATGAACATGCAGACAGTGCACCTCCAACATGTTCCCAAATGAACACCTGCACCACCCATGGTGCATTCACATGCGACTCCCAACGGACATGCCATGCCTGATAACATGCTCTGTATGCACAGATGACACTGACATCAGGGAATGTTGTTAGCAGCTATCAATGTAGGTGCAGGGTAAACCTGCTACCCATTACCAGTTCCTGCCACAGGTGGGCAAGACTGGCACATCCAGTGATAATATGTGTTCACAACATGGGCCATGCACCACAGGTACAGTTCCACATGTCACTGTACATCCATGTGGGAGGTGTGCAACTCCCAGACACCATCCATGTCATGGAGTAAGGAACATATACATGGCAAGTGATGCACAGCATTGGTCACATACAGTCACATAGGTGACTGGATGGGGGATGCAATACCCACCTGTGTGGGAAGATGCAGAAACCACAGGCCTGAGGCACAATGCAGACCATCGTTATGTTGGCTGATGCCAAGGTATACCCTTCGTCTACCCTTGTACAGCCTGCTGGTACAGTTGACCACCACACACCCATGCAGGCATGCACCCATGCATGTCAGGACTGGCACCCTGTGTGTCCATATGTGTGTTGTATGGTGCATCTGACCACATCCACACTCACTACAACCCCCAGGGCATACTGAAGCATGCTGTTTGATGTCTGACACCTCATCATACTCTATGCCCATAAGACCTCCGTATGACCCATGTGGTGCATGTGATACCTGCACATCAATGTGTTGTGGCAATCACATTAGTGATGAGTTGCACACCTGGCTCTGCCAAGTGTATCAATGTATGTGCTTCCCTGTGTGAGTGTGCCTATGTTGACGCTGGCAGCTGTTCATGCAGACAGACACATGTACATCACCTACCGTATATCTACTGTATCCCTGTTGCAGATGTCACTCATCATCACAAATATGATCTGAGTGCTCCACAGCAGGTAACCCATGTGGCACAACTAATAACTGCATCGAACTGTGATAGCACTATCATAGTTGTTGGGGGTTTGATATCCTGTGCTGATAGGTGTGTGACACAAACATACTTCTGTTTTACTCTATCACCCCTCCCTGGCATTTATATGCCTCTGTCTACCTCCCCCACTCCCTCTCTCGTGGATTGGGAGACCCACACCTGCTATGCTTAGGCAGCAGCATGTGTAATGTAAGTGATGCTCATGATCAGCTGATGGCCTCTGCATGAATTGCAGCCCTCCACTAGCTGACTGCATGTGGAAGGGCTGTGGTAACAGGCCCATAGCCAATTGCATGGAAACACACTCCAATACCTAGGAACAACATGGTGGTGTTGGCCCTTTACAGTCACTGTGAGCAGGAACTCGATCTGTTGTTTGGCAAACAGCATCTCAGATGGATTGGGGATTTACATCTAACAACATACACTGTGGAAAGAGAGCAACAAACAGGAGGGGGATGTGCCTGACCTGACTACAGACTGTAAGTGCTGCTATACTGCATGTGGAGTACTGTTGGTTTAGCAGTGATTGTCTGGATATGCCTGTCGTACATGTCACAATACCTGCCATGTCGGTCCCATATATATGAGGGTTCCCCATCCGCGGAGTCATCCACAGACTGGGCAGTGTTGTGCCTTTGGTTACATGTGTCAGCTACGGTGCACCTATTTGTGGAATGCAGAAGGTAGTGTGAGGATAGCAGGCAGTAGATGGTGACAGTTGGGAGAGTTACCGACATCACATCCCTCATAGGACATATGGTGCAACAAACCCTGTTATGACAGTATAGGTATGAGGGTATTACAGTAACATAACAATATTGGCCATGTGTTTGTGCATCCAGCCACAACTCTGTCAACCTTTGTACATATGTCATGCAGTAGGGGATGCATATGTTCTGTACTCCATAGTCATTGATAGCATATCTGATAACAAGCCAGTGAGATATCAGACTTCTGCACATTTTATGTATAGTAGGGGTTATAATTGAGGACATAGTCTGGCCATTATGTGGTTGTGTGTACAGTACTGAGGTATGTGTAAGTCTGTAATTGTCGATAGTGTGTGTATAGTGAATATGTACCTTGGCCTGTGTACAGTCTGTTGTAGATGTCATTGTTCCAGGTCCTGTCCCATCTGATGTTACATGCTGCTCCACTGTATGTCACCCTAACAGCTTACATGTTTGTAGGGGTAAACACACACATGTCCCATACCACAGACAGGCATCGGACCACACTGTCTAGTGGCCCAGTATATGTAAGGGTGTTGTGTGAGTGGCTCATATGAGGATTGTGTAGGTCAGATAGTCCATATACTGTAATAGTACACTAGCTTACCATATGTGTTTGTGGCTGTGTTAAAATTGGTTGTGGTTATGCACTTTCACACAGGTTTCTGTTACTTTGTGATGTGACATACCTGTAGAGCCTGCTATCTATGCAGGTACATGTGTATCCCCACATGGGAGATGTAGCCCAGTGTTGAGTCAGTCTGTCTGTAGATAGCACTGTGCTTTGTTACATGCCTAGCACATTACTGTACTTATCCGTGAGGTGACATGTCAAGATACTTGCCAGCTGTACTTCTGCCAGGCCACCATGACAGTCATGTATGTCAGATAAAGCAGTGGGATGCTGTTCAGATGTATGTCAATAACTAATGGGTAGTATTTGGCCATGGCACCTCTGTACCAGCAGTTATTAAGTGTCAGGACAGACAGGGGTGTATGAATGTATAACCTATGGGTGCAAATGTATACCAGTATTGACGTGTGATACCCATCTACATGGCTGTTAACATCCACAATGACAGGCCTGATCCACATGTCTTGCATGAAGGGGTTCTGTGTATACCCCTGGACCGACCAGCATGTGTCAGACTGCCCACATATATTGGGTGTATCACAGCTGTAGTCCACAGGGGCATTACTGTGCTAGCAGTGGTACTGTACTATGATGACCTTAGGATGTCTGTCAGTAGCCAATGGTGCACATGTCCACAGCAGATGTGGCCTCAAACATACACCATGTCTGTGAAGACACTCCCTATTACAGTAGCAATAGACTACAAATATACCTGCAATACATACATGACATCCCCTTGCACCGAGGGGTTGAGACTATTAGGGCTGGGGTTGGGGTCCACCCCATGTACAAGATATATGGCAAACATATATGTGCATATCATTATACATATATCCATATAGATATGTACACATTTACATATCTTGCTTACTGTATGACAACAGTTGTACACATATGTGCCTGTGTTCCAGACTCTGTCCTCCACCTACATACCTGGCTTAGCACAGATGACATGCTGTCAGGGTCTGTTATGTAGTGGGCTGTGTGTATGTCATGCTGTCATTCCTGCCATCTCTACACTGCTGTCATATCTACTACACATACTGAAGGGTTGGTGCCATATATGTGTGGGCTCCACCAACACAATACATGTGTTCCCTAATGCACTGCAGAGGGCAGTGTACGTAACCGTGGTATATGGCCCAGTAGCAATGAGGGTAGGTAGGGTGCACCATGACTAACCTAGGCTGTAACAACATGTGTGGGTATCTGGAGTAAGCAGCCTTAAGGTATCTGGATGTACATTACCATACAGTCCACTGTGGGTAAATGCAGGCCTACTGCCTCCTGCCATATGGACTGTTCTGTTTGTCTGTGTGATTGTGATGGTGTCAGTTATGCCTTGTTATGTAACAGATACATCCCATTGTGTCAACTGGGGTCTGTACCCCCTAGAGATTGTGTACAGAGTGTAGATAGAGGCTGCTGACCTATACATCTACATTACTTACTGTTGATTGTCTGGTATGCTGTGGGCCAGTCTGTCATTACTATTGTACTACTAGAAGGCCACGGCCTGGACAGCAACAGACTACTGTCTCACTATTACTGTTTCACAGTAGCATTACACTGTTTATATGGATGTCAGTGTCTAAACAGCTATATGAATGGCATATATAGCTGTCACAGTACAATATAGCTGTTGCAATCATTTATGGGCACCTGTGTGTGGTGTTATACCCTTTGATATCTCTGTAGGTATGTGTTGCAGACTATGAATGTCATTCGTATAGGTGTCTCATATAGTCTCCAGTTGGTAAGGTGGTGACTGTAGGAATACTGGCTACTCAATTTGTGTGCACGTACTACATATGTATCGTACTGTACATGTCTCTGTGTGTGTATGCATACTTACATATATATATATATATATATATATATATATATATATATATATATATATATATATATATATATATATATATACCTGTACCTGCATATATCTGTCTGTGTATATGTATCCTAAAGATGGCCATGTTGTGTGCGGTCCTGGTTATGAGATCTGCAACACTTGTTACTGCATTACAGGGAGGATGTGCTTGGCTGGGGAGGAGTATACCTATTTGTACCAGACGTATATTGTGTGGGGCCTCTCAACACCATTAACGTTGCATGAGGACATATATGATTTTGTTATATCCCCATTGTTATCACCAGATGTCTGTCTATATACACCTATATATGTACATTTATATATCAGCTGACAAATACATGAACTGCTGTATGTATTTACACATGCAGATGTAGACATATATACCCATAGATGTAGGCATTTGCATGTATATATGTTCATATATAGTTATATATATGTATATATCCCTATATATGTATATATATATATATATATATATATATATATATATATATATATATATATAATTCAATATGTTGTACCTGTTTAGACATTAATATATTTACTCACATACATACATCTATATGTTGCAGTACATTTCCTTTACTGTTGAATGACTGGGCTGGATGATATGTTTGTGGAAGCATCAGGGTTATATACATCTGCCATGGTTTAGTGGGAAATCACTTTGTGTATGGTGTGCAGTGTCCTGGATACGAGCCTTGCAGAGGTGGTTTATTTTGTTGTTGGCCACAACACTCCCACTTACCCCCATGCTAACCTCTTTAAAAGGAATGGAAAAAAAAGGGTTGCTAGGAAAGTGGTGAAAAAGGGGCACAAAGAGGTTAAGACAGTAGGGGAAATAGCTAGTCATTTGCAGGAAGGGTGTAGGAAACATCCATAGCTGCCCATTTCTGCTACAGCAACAGCTGTGCACAAGCACTGCAGTTGGAGGTAGATGTGGACCCTCAAATCCCTGGGAGAGGGGTGAGGACAACATAAATGCATTTTGATGCCAATTAGACTGGATTACATGTGTCCAGTGGATACATGTGTGGAATGAACAGACATGTATGGGGTGAGATTGCTTCATGGGAACATATTGCTCTTCCATTATCTTTTCAGGTGGGAGTGGGATGTTGGGGAGGGGCTGCAGGTATATTTGGGGAGGGAGGATGGGAAGGTTACCAGACATGACGCACAAGACACATTACAGGGGCGTTATATGACACATGTGGGGGATGAACATCTTTGATGGGGAGGAGTGTTGGGATATTGGAAGCCCACAAGTCCCCTAGTGGTAACAGTGGGACTGAGGTTACCACCTGTGGGCGGTCACCATGGTGTCACCACAGTGCCATACTCTTGTGAAATATGACTGATGACCATCCTCCTGCTGACACATGTACACCTGCAACACAAATGGATAACATTATGGAGATAACAATCACTGTTACTGACAGCTGAAATGCATCATAGCTGCATGGCTACACTACCTGACATGTATGCATTACACATTACCCCTGACAACATCTCACACTGCTGTACATTACAGCAGTCTAAAACAGTCACAGTGTGCATCAGAACCATATTAGCCTGTCCCTGCATCGATGTTATGCATGACAGGGAAGTGGCACAGGTATCATATGCACAGGGTGTGTTGCTGGTTTGCCAGAGGCCGAGGGTGGTCCATACATATGTCACCATGAGTGTGGGTGAGGGGTTTGGTTCAGTTATTGGGGCATGGTGATGTGGTGTGTGTAGGTATGTGGTTGCCCTAGGTGAGGTTGCATGGTGTGGTTGCATAGTGTGTGTGGGTATGCATGTACACAGTCCTGCCATGTGGCCGCCCTATACAGGTGTTGTTGGACAGCTGCAGACCATACCTGGCAGGATGTGCAGTTCAGTGCCTCTGGCCACAGATACACTGACTGTGCCTGCCAGGGGTTCCACGGGCATGTGCCGGTACAAATCTTGAGGTGCTACTCTCCCCTGATGATGACAGGTGTCTGCTAGAACCAGTCCCACCTGGGACTTGCCAGAGCAATGTGCATGAGGCCTGCTGTGTGACAGCACCCCCAGTGGTGTGCTGGGGCTGGTACTGCCACTACTGGAGCAGCTTGGTTGTGTGGCACATCCACGTTGACCACCAGCTGCTGGTGTTTCTGGCCTACATCCATGCGGATGTCGCACCACTCCCAAAACATATTAAAGCATGGACATTCCACAGTCGAGTAGGCCCACCATCTCATCCCACCATCTATCCATGACCTCGGTATGTTCACAGAGGACAGCAGCAATGTCATGGAGTTTGCTACTTACAGATGATAAAGCAGCACTCTGCAGCCACAGGCCCTGTCTGGTGTGCATGTCCATATGTGCCTGTGCCTCCATTACAGCCTGAAACATGCTCCTGGTGGTACCAGTTGTGGCGCCTCTGCCATGGGTATGATGACCAGCGGCCCAATCACAAGCACCATGGTACATTTGCCGATGTGGTGGCCTGCTGGATATCCGGCTATGTCGACTGTGAGCCGACACAGTTGGCATGGACACCATACCTTCCTGGTCACTGGCACTAGCTGCCAACTGTCCCTCTGCTATGGCCATGTGTAATGGGGTATGTAGAGGCACTGTAACTGTATAGGGGCTTGGGGTGGCTAGGAGGGTGATGACACATGTAGGTGCAGTGTCGGCCTCTGATAACCCCACCCGTGCCTCACCAGTACCATCGTCATCATCATCTGTGTCTATACGGACACCTACCTCAGTTTGCATGCAGGAGGTAACCTGACCCACCTCACCACCTGTGGGGGAAACAAACACACACATTAAGACCTGTACAGCATTGCATAACAGTGTGCACACTCACACACACACAGTCACACACAGACACACACAGACACACATGTACACCCACAAACACTGACATTCCACCTTACTACCTCCCTTACCCTGGGTTTACAGACAGTCCAACATTCAGTTACAGATGTTCCCCATCCTGCATGGCACTTGCTAACATACACTCAGTAATACTACCCATTAACATATCAGACCTCTCCATGCCTACACGTGTGATCACATACACATGACCTGTTACTCCATCACCTCATGACTTTGGTGGAGTAGGTAGTATATGGCCTCACTGCTGTCATCCAGTAATACCCTGTGTATGTCCAGTCATGGTGTACATTGCCCCTAAATGGTTGTGGATGCTACATTCACTACATATGTCATACACCGGAGCCACATACTACAGTCTTGATCAGTCCATGCCACATCTGCTCACTATCAACCCATCATGCGGACAACAGTAATACCTGGATACACTCACTGATGTTGTCTGGTAATTCCCCATTGCATTATTAGTGCTGCATACGTGGGTAACCGGTTATCCATCTGCTGCTGGCATTATGATGTGTATACCTGGTATGTACTTTCCCTCCCAATGCATGTTCTGTGCTACAGACCTTGTTATGCTATCAGCTGTCCTGTGTTCACATATTGGACAGGTTGTCCTGGTGTCTCATGTGTCACTACATCTACAGCACAATCCCAAGGAGAAGTACTGCCATGTGATCAATCCCACTATCGCCTGTGCATACATGGACACCCGCACAAACAGACGCACATGTACACACACATCAGACATGCATCGACCACACTCCACCAGATTGCACTTACACACACATTCAACCCCCCCCCCACACACACACACACACACACTCACTCACACACGTGGGTTGCACACCTTTTGTACACACAGTCCTCCCATTACCCTTCTATCAGCATGCATTACATCTGGTGCTCAACAGCATGCAGTGCAGCCAAAGTGACCTCATCACATCAGCAATATACATAGGTTCATAGGAGGGTACTAGGCTATTGGCCCTAGGGCATATATAAGCCTAGCCAAAATGTACCCTGGCTTTTGCCACCCAAGAAAATTATTTTCCTGTGCCCCCTGTCGAACAGAGCCACAGAAGTGATCCCCAGGGTGAATTTCCTATCTCCCATCCAATCATCAAAATTTTTCTTGAAGAGTGCTAATGAGGAGCTCTGTTTGACATAGATAGGTAGTCTGTTCCAGAGTATGGGAAGTCTCTGGGACAGGAATCATGTGTGTGATGCATGGGCTATGTTGGTAGGTGATGGCCCTTCCCCTCGTTAACACTGCACCCATGTACGAAGTGTTACTGTTGACCAGTTCTGCAGTCTGCCTTGTACTGTGCACCATACCACACAGGTGTACAAACCATTGCTGCTTATGTAGTACTGTGTCTGTTATGTCAGCTCCAATGCTCACAGCCCTTGTGTGTTACAGCACCTCATACCTGTGATGATATGTGAACGGATATAATTTGTGAATGCCAGATGTCTGCTTTACAGATCACAACATCAGCAGTGCATGTATGACCAGTACAGGACTATTACACTGACACCCACCAGACCTTGCCATGGCTGTGGGGGATACCCTACACATGTCCCAGAACTCTGCATTGTTGCAAGGTCTACTCATGTGTACATCCCTTGGAGTGCACACACTGCTGTCACTATTGTGGCGGGGTCAGTGTTACGTCTGCCACATTTACATAACCTGATTGTGTGCAGTTACAGCCATGAGGGTGGTATTTCACACATGTCCCTACTGTAGGCCATGTGCCTTGCCATACTCCCCATCCCTGTGGACACATTGCACAATGACAGGATGTTAGGTATCTTGCATGTGTTTCTTGTAACCTTCCAATACCCCAGCGTGGTCACTACTGTGATGTAGTGCATTTCACAACAACAAAACATGAATGTGTACAGCATGCAGTATGGGTAGGTGTGTTAGATGTGTGCATGGAATAATCCATAACCATTACATACACAGTGTCTTGTCATGCATGAACATGAACCATACTCACCGGCTACAGGCTGCTGCTGTGGTGGTATCCTGGAGAGACCCACATAAGAGTGTGAGAATGTTTTTGTCAGTGGCCACAGCTGTGGCATTCATAAAGGGTGACTGCAGCATTACATTACATCTACAGTAGGGATCCACAATACTACAGCTTATGCACGTCTGTTTATTACTACTGCACAGCAACAGACTATGTATATGACATCTCAGATTTGCATGCTGTACCTGTACAGATGCAGATGCATACACATGAGGGGTGTATTGATGTGCCCTGGGGCCTTACCTGCATGCTCCTCATGCAGTGTGTCGGTGGCATCCACCTCCACAATGCACCCTGCCAGTTGTTGGTGCTGCAGGTGGGCAGGTGCCACAAGGCTCCTGAGTAGCTCCTCCACATGGGTGAGGGGTGGATGGATGGCTTATCTCCCCCCTGTTGTGAGGTGGTCTCCCCATACAGCAGCAGCACGCCAATGTAAATGGCAAAGCATGTCACTGCAATGATGCCGGACCTGCTTATAGCTGCAGTTATGCAGTCCGATATCATTGACCCTGTAGACTAGTTCATTCCACAGGGTGGTCTTCTCCTGCTGGTCGTGGGCTGTCCATCTGAACAGCTGTTCATAGTGCTGCACCAAATGTGATACTATGACCTCTGTCTCTGCAGCACTGTAGGCCGGAAGACGGATATGGGGCATCCTCCCTGGAAGACATAAAGATGGAAACAGGTCAGTGCAACCATACAGCAGGGTTACCATAGTTCTTAATACACATCTGTGTCCCCCCCACCATATCAGCTACAACAAACCGTTCATAGAATGCAATTGGTATATCAGTTTGCTTACCTACCATTGGGACATATGTTGTACTGTACCAAGCTTTGTGCTATATGTTTGTGCCATGCTCTGTGCTATGTGCTTGTAGACATTCTCCCTGTGTGGACACTATCCCTGCTGGCCTGTTACAGACTAGTTCACCTGTATGCCATTGTCAGTGCCTCTATGTGTGTATATATATATATATATATATATATATATATATATATATATATATATATATATATATATATATATATACGTATACGTATATGTGTAGATATATCTTGCATGTGTTTATATACCTGCATCTATATGACTGTCTGTATATCTGTAGACATACCTGTCTAATTATATATCACACATATAATTATCTCTATATGGGGTGCATACAGACATCTGGTCCACATTCTGTAACTGTCTTTCATTCACAGCTGCACTGTTCTGCCTTACTGCAACACAGATAGGTGTCACATATGAACACAGACTAACATTAGGGTGGTATATATGGTGAGAGATTGCTGGTAAGCCTATTATACATCTGTGGCATTTGTGCAGCTGCATTAGACATTAACATAACTATCCTGCGTGTGGTGTGCTCTGACACCCATGTGTCTATCATGATGGCAGTACTTCCACCACCAGTTTTTGCCCACACTAACATACCAAACACACATATTATGGCTTAAGTCTTTGTCATTACTTGCTGATCTGAAACAGTTGGTGGGTATGTCCCACTGCCTACAGGGACAGATGGTATTGTTCAGAGCAGTTGTTCAGCAGAACTTCATTATAGGGGCAACTACAGATGGCACATATCAACATTCTACACGATATTTCCTATTATTCTATACCACATACTACTTTCAATTACATACATATATGTTTTACATACCTGTCATTTTTTTTCCTGACAGCTGTGACTGCCTGTTGTTGTTTACAGTTATGTTATTTACTTTTTTCACTGTGTGTGTGTGTGTGTGTGTGTGTGTGTGTGTGTGTGTGTGTGTGTGTGTGTGTGTGTGTGTGTGTGTGTGTCTCTCTCCACTAGAGTGATTGAGCTGATTTGAATGGATTGTAGCATGGTTTTTGTAAGTGATGTACATGATCAGGTGATGGGCTCTGCACCAATCAGTGTGTAACCACTGTCATGGCAACCCAGTACTATAAAATACTGACTCATGTGGGCATTGCCCCTTAACCTTTCCAGTATGTAGGATAACCTTCCTGTATGTGGGCAGCAGTGTTACAGACAGCAGTTTGCAATACCTCTTACAGAAGGGATTGCAGAGGCCAATTACACATTCATATGGGGTTCCAGACCTACAGACAGAGTGAGTAGTGTTCATATGTGCATTGTATATTGCTGGTCTTGCAGTATTTGAGTGCACATAGTTGTTTAGAATGGAATGCAGTCTGTCTGCATAGCTCTCAACTGTGGGCCTATCCACATGATGGTCAATGGATTGTGTGGTTGGTTTGGTCTGTGCACTACACAGGTCTTGCCCTACATATATCACTGGCAGTCTGTCTGTAGCATGTTATCAGTACACAGCTACATCCATTTGTGTTTCTGATGTCATATTCCTGCATAAGAATTTGTTGCAACATATCCTGCAACACCAGCAATATCCAGGATGTGTAACAGCAATATTGCAAGTATGGCCTTGTGTGCCTGCCTCTAGCCTCTACATATGTGGCAGGCTTTGTCTTGCTGTGATACAGTTAGGGATTGTTGGGTAATGGTCTATCATTATTTACTGCTAGCATTCCTGCTACCATCCCAGTCATATCATGGACTTCCATAAAATATGTTGGGCAGGGTCCATACATGTGACTGATACATTGACATTACCACAACTATTACATCCCCCCCCCCCAAGGGCTTGACTTCAGACTGTAATTGGAGGCTGCTGAAATACATCAGTAATTATTGATTGTTACCAATCTTGAAGGCAAATCCTTTGTCTACGGTTGTACTCATTGAAGGCCTTGGCCTGGACAGCATAGTATGTTATATATCCACATTGCTTGCATCTACTGTTTTGTGTGCTCCTTGCATTCATCACTGATTACATATGTCATATTTCATGTGCTGTAAGTAATGGCATACATTATTGTATAGTATGCAAATAAAGGTTTTCTCTGTATGCATACCTGTGTGTCGTGTCATGTCCTTTGAACTGTGAGTGGGTATATGTTTAATGTAAGTATTCTCATCTATGGGACTGGTTGCCACACTGCACATTTCACACATACCAGTTACAGGGCTTCTGGCTGAGGGATATACTTTGCACCCAGTACTTCCACAATACTCCTACATATGTATGGCTACTAAAACCTTTTCTCTGTGTATATGTGTATGTACCTATATATATATCTATATCTGTATATACATATATTTATATATATATATATATGTATATATATATATCTATATATATATATATATATATATATATATATATATATATATATATATATATATATATATATATATATATATATATATATATATATATATATATATATATGTATATATATATATATATATATATATATATATATATATATATATATATATATATATATATATATATATATGGATATATATTTATATATACCTGAACATTTTTGTCAATGTATAGATGTTTGTGCATATCTGATATTATCTGTATATATATATATATATATATATATATATCTTTATAGGTATATATATATATATATATATATATATATATATATATATATATATATATATATATACATATCGCTGTCCAGCTGTCTTCATTTCCAGATATATATCTGTACATATGTCCATGCATGTTCGGATCATATTTTTGGCCTGTACCTCATTCTGTTGGCAATTGACATGGATGACCACAGGACTGTAGTCAGTAACTTGTGCCAACACTTTTGTGTTTCAGACTTCATCTCCTTCGAGATATGTATTCTAATACATATCACTGTGTGACTAGCAACATTTTAGGTGTCTCAGAGCAGTATTTGAGATATAGTCCTACTTGTACTCACATTTTGACACACTTTGTCCAGTATTCTTACATTAAGTGGTTGTGTGATATGATATTACTACATTTCCTGTACTGTTGACTGCTTGTGCTGGATGATATGTTTGTGAAAACATTAGGTTATGTATATCTGCCATGGTTTAGTGGTAGATCACTTTGTGTATGGCCTTGTAGAGGTATTACAATTTGTTGCTGGGCAGAACAAGGGACATTGGCTACAGAGGGATTAAGGCACTTTTATGCAGTTGTTAGTGGGTTTCCGTGACGGTAAGCACTGCTAACCTCCACTTATGGTTCTGTACAGTCAGTTAGCTTCTGATTTCTCAACCTGTGTAGGCATAGCTTACCCCTGCACAAGCTCACACAAACACGCTCACTGCTGCTTAAAATTGCTGACTGCTGCTTACCCCCGTGCTAATCTTTTTGAAATAGAACTCAAAGAGGTTGATAGGAAAGTGGTGACAAATGGGGCACAAAGAGGGAAAGACAGTAGGGAAAATAGCTAGGCATGTGCAGGAAGGGTATGGGAAAGGTCCATAGATGTCCATTTCTTCTACAGCAACAGCTGTGCATATGCACTATATTTGCAGGCACATTTGGACCCTCAAACCCCTGGGGGAGGGGTGAGGATAGCATATATTCATTGTGATGCCAAGTAGACCAGATTACATGTGTCCAGTGGACATGTGTGCAAAATTGACAGCTATGTTTGGGCTATGATTTTGTTGTGGGAACAGATTGCCCTTGTTTTATTTTTCAGGTGAGAGTGGGATGTTGAGGAGGGGTAATAGCTATATTTGGGGAAGGAGGTTGGGTAGGTTACCAGACAAGACACACAAGATGCATACAGAGCCGGTATAGGACACATGTGGGTGGGGTAAGCACCTTGTACGGGGTGGGGTGTGTGGAAGTCACAAGCCCATGAACCCCCAACTGGAAACAGTGGGACTGAGGTCCCCACCCATGGCCAGTCACCACTGCACCTTCATGGCCCCGAAGGTAGCTGTGCTGGGGGCTGTGAATGAGGGGCAGGCTCACCCTCTAATAGCGCCACTTGGCTCTCAAGCTGGCATAGCCACTCTCAATACTCCAGATCAAGCTCCCTAAACACCACGGGCCGGACCTGTTGACAGGTGACAGGTTCCCCTCCGTGCCCACTCCGAGGGGGGGGGGAGCTCCATCCCCTGCAGCAGTTCCTCCAGAAGGTGGTGCAGTGCCCATGGAGGTGGAGGTCCCCGGCTGGGCCCTAGATGTGCTGGTGCCTGGTGCCATGGCCAGCTGGGGCAGGACAGGTGGGTCCGCTGGGACCAGCCTTCCCATACGAGCTGTGTTGTCACCAGTTTATGGCAGATATGGTTTAATAACAGTCAACAGCATTCAGGATTAGTTATAACAGCATACATAGGTATTCCCATTAACCCCACATGCCGGATTTAACACAGTCACAGAGCAAGCAGAACACATGCATATATGAACAACAGTGGCCATTACAAGAGCATGCAGGTGTCAATGATGGCAACAGGCCACCAATATGGGTGTATTATAACATGGCACATGCATAGAAACAAATATGAATATGTATAACCCATTAGAACATATGTCCCAACAAATGTTTGGAGTGTACACATACCAGCTGAGGAGTGTCATTGGGCTATTTCGCACATATGGTAGGGATGAGAGAGTGTTCAATTACCAACTGGCATATCCTTGTAGTTTTCACGACATTCCTAGTTGCTGCAGTGATATTTCCCTCACAAGTATTATTACACTACCCAATGGCCTTATATTGTACACTGGTATGTTTATAGATTATTATATATGTGACCTGTGTCTTACATGCAGCCATGACAAGATGCAGGTGTTATTGCAACATATGTTGTGTATTGCTGTCATACTCTTTGGGTGAGGTACTACAATGACAGGTTTATTTTTCCTACACATTCTATGACTATGTACACATTTGACTTGCTGTTATATGTCATTAACAGCTGCCTACATTTCTGGGTTCCTCACACTGCTTTTTCATGGGAACAGGGTACCAGGCTGGTGATATGGGCCATTTATCTTGACCATGTTGGACAGACTGGAACAGTTGTGGGGTATGAATATGCATACAACTGTCTATCTGAACACTCTAGCCAATTCTGTACAGTTGTTGGGTATGATTATACATACAGCTTTCTATCTGAACATTGTAATAAAATCCATACACTCGTGGGGTACGATTATGCATACAGCTTACTAGCACTCCTGTGGTTCAAACCCCTGCTGTGTGTGACAACAAAATTATAGTTAACATCACAGTACACTGTGCCATCAGGGAATTGATGCAAAGCTTTCTACTGTCTTCTATCTAATTCTCCCTCACTCGTACAATATGACTGACCTCTTCGCACTTCCAACATTGTTATACAGACCTTCATACACATTTTATCTGCATACCACAGCGTGGGTAACCTGCTTAATACAGCAGTTCTATGTATAGTATGCAACAGTTTAACAACATATGACAGAAGAATACAAAGAAGCACTCCAGGGTTATACCGTTATTCACATAATATTACACATGTATTCCCACTGGTACAACCCTTTCTAATGTTCTTATATGTATTTGTTATGACAGTACATGCAGAGGAATACTAACCTGCCTCGCAATGCAGCCTTTGTAACCTAGCATCATGGGCTTGCTGTTTCACAGCCCACTCATCTGCAGATGTTGGAGGTATACAGTGATATGTAGCCATACCTATCCATAGTATACACAAGCTAGTCAATTCTTAACTACTTAGTGGAATGAGTAGTTACTAAGTACTGGGGCATTAGCCATCTGCCGAGACTGCTGGATCCACTGTTCCATTACATCCCCCCTCTACTGCTTCAGGTCAGCATGGTGATGCCTGACCTGCTCACCAGCCGGGGAATACCTGTGGCACTGGTGAGGTCACGGGTGACACTGTGCCAGGCCTCTGTTTTATACTGCGAGCCCTGGTACTAGCCCTGCAGTGGTCTCTCCTCATGGTGTTGTACGAGGAGCCATACCATGAGTTATGACTCCTGGATGCACCAGCGCTTTTACCCGAACCAGCCATTCGGCCTGCAGTAGGAAGCTACCACCACTTATGGAAAGTATTCCTGCCTGTGTGGTTTATATACGGCCATTTACCTGCAGCACTTTCCCGTGATTGGCCGGGGTTTGAAGAGTCTAGGCTAGGGACACATCTGCTTACCTAAGGTTGGCAGTGCTTATGGGGGTATACCGGTAGGCAGATTGGATTGACTCCCCTACACATTGCTTACTCATACTAAGTTAAGCTGTGCTGCAGTTAGCATTGCTTATGTGCATTTTTTGTGTTGTACCTTTAACTCCCCCTAGTGGATGTGCCCTAAAAAAAAAAAAATTAAATTATCACCTTACAATCTAACAAATACTCATTGAATAAATCAAAAAACAAAAAATTTGTTCATCATCATCATTGCTAAAAAAAAATTTTTTTTTTTTAAATGTGTATGTATGGTTTTTTTTTATTTAAAAAAATATGCATAGTAGTGTAGTATTTAGAGGAGCAGTAGGAGTTAACTGCAGATGCACCTGGAGGCGTCACTCGGATGTAATGAGTTAATTTGCACTATATTTGCCTTCTGGCAGTAATATATTCTTCATTACAGGTTTTATGTGTTTGGTATCTGTGATTCATGTGTACATACACTGTATAGGGACCTGGGGACTTCTACACATTATTACAATGACAGTTCACATCTATGCTTACTGCAGTAGTCCAGTTCACATATTTATGTTATGTAGCAAGGTAGACCACCTCACAATGTACATAGATTCAGTTCACATCTTTGTTTTGATTTACCTGTGGTGAGGATTAGTTTGCTGATACCTCATTCATCTGTATTGCTATGATGGTTTAGTGGGTGACTATGGTGTACAGGGTCCTGGGCTCGAGCCTTGCAGAGGCAGTTTATCTTGTTGCTGGACAAGACATGTGGGTTTGTGCAGGTTTGTGCGATGGTAAGCACTGCTAACCCCCGGTTACAGTTTCTTGAACCTGTTTGCTTCTACTTTGCTTAATCTGAGTACTGCCCCCCACACAGGTGTACTCCTGCTTGCTGCTGCATACCCCCATGCTACTTCATGTACATGTAGGTTTTATACATGCTTAAGTCAGGTGTACATGTCAGGTATGACTGTTCACGAAGGTCAGTGTAAGGTTAAGTGGAATTCTGGTTTAGCATTTCTGGGTAGGCTACACTCAGGTATTCGGGTTAGGTTTACATATGCCATACCTGTGTTGTAGAGTAGATGTGAATAGTGGTGATGTAGGTGGGTAGGTAGAGGGGGGGTCATTTTAACTGTATAGTAGGCCATTTGACTGATTGGTGGGGGTGCGGTAGTGCAGGTTTGCAGGGTGTTGGGATATGTATGCGGGGCAGGACAGGAGGTTTTAGTGTCAGTAGTTGGTGTAGGGGTCTGGAGTGTTGGGTGGTGGCGGACTTCACCAGGTGGTGAACCAAATGTGCTTGGATTTTCCCTTCATGTGTTTTTCCATGTGTAGTCTGGGACAGCTGTGGTAATACACCTGGGTTGGGGGTTCCAGATTCTGCCAATATAGTTGTGTGGAGGGTGTGACCTACTTGTGACTGTGGACATTACTACGAATGCAACAGGGGTCGATAGGTATGTGGTGTTACTGGGCCACACAGAGGGGCTGATAGTGGGGGACATGTCCAGGGATGTGCAGGATGGCTGATGGAAAGGTCCAGAGCTGGGCATTCCTTCTACAGCAACAGCTGTGTATATACCCTGCATTTGGGGGTAGGTCTGGACAATCACACTCCTGGGTGGTGGTAAGGACAGCAACATAGCTCTCAACCGATTGGAGGAAACCTCAACAGACTCAGGGACAACTCCTCACATAATCAGGGACAATCGGGGACATTTTTGATATATTTGTAGTATTAACCTGAAACATTTGCAGAATAAGGGAATGTGGATTTATATAGGATTTCTGATGTGAAACTTCTATAACTCTGTATTACTATTATTGTTTATTAAGGGCAATTCATCACCTTTTCTTCAGCACTCACCAGTTTTCAGGGGGATTGAGAGAGACAGACCTAATATCGGAGTGTATAGCAGGGACAGTTGTGAGGTCTGGACAGCAATACT
>NC_056732.1:1757346278-1757376278 GCF_019279795.1 Protopterus annectens | reverse complement strand
AGTTAATGTCAGGTTTCCCAAGAGCTCTGTGTACCCTTTCAATGCCAAAGGAAAGTCCTTCTTTTAAATTTAAAAAGTCAGGGATCCAGCTTGATAAAAAGGAAACAATATCCTCACCTTCTGTGTTTTCAGGCAATCTGAAAATCCTGATATTATTTCTCCTCTCCTTATTTTCCAAGTCATCTACTTTATTAACCAACCCAGTGGTTTGCTTAAGAAGCAGTTCTTTCTGTGTTTCCTCTTCCTTAATTCTGCTTTCTAAGTCATTTAATGAAATCTCTATTCCTGTTATCCTTGTCTGATGTTGTAGCATTTCCTTGAGAGTGTCAACCTGTTTTGACTGCTTGTTTTAAGATTTTCTAGGTTCTCTTTAAAATCATCCATCTTCAAAGGCAGCTTCTGCAAGGTAGATGTCATCTGTTGTAGTTCCTTCTTTAAGGCAGCATCCTGGTGAGAATTCCTTGAGTTGCTCATTTTAACTTATGTAAATTAGTCCTTTATCTATAAGATTTTATACTTTGAAGAAAAAAAAGAATATTTTTTCCTGCCTTATTTACCTAGTTATAAGGAGCTCTAAAAAACTGCTCCTTTCAGTTAGCCATTCAGGCTCCACCCCCTTGTTTCCTCAACTTGTAAGTCTAAATCTGGGTCTCCCCTCTATTATTGATTAGCACTCTGTCAATAATAAAGAAAATGAACTTTTTGAAATCAACACATTCAAGATCATGTGTGTATAAAGCACTATTTAGTTTTCCATTCCTGATGTCCCTATTATGTTCCATAATCCTGTCATGTAAATTCCTGACTGTCTTGCCTACATAAAATGCAAGGCAAGAGATACATGTAGCAATGTAAACAACAAATTTTGTGTTGCAGTTGCCATGACCAGGACACTGCAGACTACTGTCATATGAATCAATTTGGACATATGGTCCATCATTAATGAATCTACAAGTTGAATAAAAGCCACATTTGTACATTTTAGATGTAAAATTAATCTTAAGCATGTCTTTGTCCCTTTCTAAAATTTCTTTGATATTTTTACCCCTGCTATAAACAATTCTGGGTTCTGAACCTAATTTACTTTTAAACTCAACATCAAATAAACCACTCCAGATTTTTTCATCCTCCGTTTTAATTCAGGGACATCTTGATTAAATGGCACTACCATGACATCATTCTTTAAAGTGCCAACTTGACTGATTTGCATCCCTGTGCCCACCTTTCAGGATGGGAATAAGCCTGGTGGTGTGGTTTCTGATTATCTCCTTCCTGATTGCCAACAAGAATTTGATGGGATAACCCCTATCCTTCAACATCCCTATTAAAGTAAAAAGTTCTTCACCAAATTTCATATTGTCGCTGACTAATCTGGATAATCTAACCATCTGGCCCTTTACTACACTTCTACATCGATGCTCAGGATGGCAAATATCATAGTGTAGCAGAGTGTTGGCATATGTCTTTTTTCTGAATATGTTGGAAGACATTTCCGCAGTAATGATGTCTTCGGTTAACAAAATGCCTAAATAATCAATTTCATTAGCATTAATCCTGTAAGTAAATTTCAAGAACTGGTTAATGCTGTTAATATATTCCAGAAATTACAACTGTGCCCCACTCCAAACCATCAGTATGTCATCCAGAAACCTATAGTAGACATGAATGTTTGATATAAAAGGGGATGAGAAAATATTAATGAGAAAATATTCCTCTTTTCTCATTCAGCCAGGAACAAATTTGCAAATGCTGGAGCACATATTGCTTCCATGGCTAACCCAGATTTTTGGCAAAAATATTCCCCCCTCAAATACTAAGAAGTTGTTCTTAAGCACTACGTCTAGTACATCTGATAGTAAATTGAATACCAGTCCTTCCACAATCAGAGCTGTTACAACTTGACAGCCCAAGAGGAAAGTTTCTATGTAGAACAAGCTCCTGTAAGCCTCAGCCAGCAGGATGTTGGTTCAGGAAGAAAGGTCCTTTGCCATGCTCTACAAAATAAATTTTAGCTATAAAACTACATTTAGAACTGAAAACTATAACTTAGCATCGCTAAAACAAATCCGTTGCATGAAAGCAAGCTTAGAACAGCTAGTTTGCACATTAAGAAGCACTTCTACAAAAGTTATCACAATCTAATGCAATCTAGTGATAAACCCTAGAGACCAACCAAGAAGACCTTTGTTTTTTAACCCAGTCCACAACATACAGTAGTCCACCCAAATACAAGCCTGAACAACATGGATATGCAATTTCCAAATGTCTCCATAGCCAGCTTGGTACCTGAGACAATGTAGCAATTGTCTTATCTTCACAGATAACCATTTAATCCTTAAAGAAACAGTACATTAGTGATACACATACACAGTTTTGCTGGAGGCCAAAATCTTGCATACAAACAAGGTTTTGAAGAACACACATGCTACATCCATCATACAGTGTCCACCACACAGATAGGCCAACTTATGCTTAGTCACCAAAAAACAATCTTCCCAAACTTTAAAGACCTCTTAAGTTATTAAATGGCAACACCTATCCACAGAAATCTCTAAAGCACTCAACAAAAGCAACACCAAACATCACACATATGCCTACAGCCAGGAGGCAATTAAGCACATTACCCAGGACCCTTATCCTAGGGGACTCCATTTTATAATACACAGATACCCCACTCACCAAACTGAACAAGGAAAAGATAACAGTTAGCTACTTATCTGGAGCCAGGATCCACCAAGTTACACACACACATGCTGAAGTCACTACACCACAAGTTATGAATTCTATCAAAGTCTGTGTGGGCATTAGTGACCTGAGACATACTTCCCTGGAGTATATAAGGAAAGACATTGTTGATCTCTCTAAATATTTTATTTATTTATTTATTTACATTTGTTTACCGGGAAAGTCCGACTGGGCCAGAAGCCCATTTTCAGTGGAGGCCCGGGGAGAAAAGCTACACAGAAATAAGCAAAATACAACAGATAGTACAATAGTATCCATACAGTAAGAGGAACAATACACATCATGTAGTTCTCTATACAAAGTAGTATTCAATACAGTTTTGTACTAGATACAGGTTCAAAAAGAAAAACACACAAGCATTTCAGTGAAGATCACTGTGAGAAAAAAATAGTAATGTGTACATATTAAATAATAGTTATGAACAAATGAGATTCCCTTTATATATTTTTTTGAGTTGTAATAAACACTGAGGAGAGGGAGAAAATGAGCTAAGTGGACAGTGTGTTGAAAGGGTTATAGATATCTTGTCAGTCATGTTTGGAGCAGGAGCAATGCCAGTTCTTGGATAGGTGTTCAAGTAGTAGTAGTTTGAAACTGGTAGATTCAGGTGTGATTTGGAGGGTGTGTGGTTTCCATAATTTGGCTATTTGATTTGAGAATAGGGCTTTACCATGAGTGTTGTTAGCTTTGTCTACTGTGAGAAAGTGTCTATTTGCAGATCTTAGACTTGGTGGTCATGAGTAGGGAACAACAAGTTCCTTGAGGGATGGGCAGCTGTCAGGATGGACGATGATATTGTGTGTGAATTTAAGTTGGTAGAGGTAGAGAAGGTTAGGTAGTTCGATCCCATTTAATTTATGTAGAGCAATACAATGATGGGCTTGGTGGGGAAGGTTGGTTGCAAAGCGGGCTATTTTGTTGTAGCAAGTTTCCAATTTAGTTAAGTCTGATTTTTTAAGTTGGTAAAGAGGGGGAAGCAGGAGTTTAGAGAGAAGGAAGGCTCTGGATATGGCTAGTCTGGTGTTCCACAATAAGGAATGGCTTGCTTCTGTACAGTGAGCCAAGTTTGATGTGGACTTTCTTAATTGTATTGGCTATGTGTTGGTCGAATCTGAGTTTGTTGTCAATTGTAATGCCAAGGAGTTGTGTATGTTCAACTGGTTGGATGACTGTATTGTTTGCTGAGAGAATGGTGAAAGGAGGTGAGGTCGGTGAATATTTGCTACTGGTAGATAGCATTTACTGTGTCTTTTTGGGGTTGAGGTTAGTTGTGATTTACTTAGATGTGTTTCTATATCACTAAAAGCTTGTTGGGCTACTATTTGGAGATCTGGTAAGGTATCTGCCGAGCAGATTAAAGTTGAATTGTCAGCATACTGAACTACTTTAGCATGTGTTGTGGATGAGGCTAGATCATTGGAGAAGATGGTGAAAAGAAGGGGTCCTAGTATGGACCCTTGGGGGACTCCGACAGAGACAGGCAAAAGTGGTGATAGTTCAGATTTCCATAATACTGCTTGTCAGAAAGATAGCTTAGGAACCAGGAGAGGGAAGTCTTTGATATGTTTAGTGAGACAAGAGTATTAAGGAGTTTCTGATGGGAGACAGTGTTGAATGCTTTTGACATGTCTAGGAAGATTAATGCTACTTGCTGGTTTGAATTTCTCAGTTGGTTGATGGTGTTAGAGAAATGGATTAGGGCTGTGGTGGTGCTGTGTTTCAGTCTGAAGCCATGTTGGGAGGGGGAGATAAGGTTGTGAGATAATAGGTATTGTAGTAATTGAGCATGGATACACTGATGTACAAGAGTAGAGGAAGATGCACAAAGGTGGATTATATCCTATGCAGGAGGGCCAGTCTGAAGGAGATTGGAGATTGTAAAGTGGTGACAGGGGAAAGTGTAGTTAGGCAGCATAGAATGGCGGTCTGTAAAATGATGTTGGTGATCAAGAAGAGGAGGACAAGTGAGAGAGCAGTGCCAAGGATCAAATGGTGGAAGTTGAAAAAGGGTGATTGTGAGCTGGAGTTCAGGGAAGAGTTAAAACAGGCACTGGGGGGCAGTGAAGAGTTACTGAATAGCTGGGTAACTGCAGCAGAGATGGTAATGGAGACAGTTAGAAAGGTGCTTGATGTGACATCTGGACAGAGGAAGGAGGACGATGTGACCTGGTGGTGGAATGAGGAAGTACAGGAGAATATACAGAGGAAGAGGCTGGCGAAGAAGAAGTGGGATTGTCAGAGAGATGAAGAAAGTAGACAGGAGTATAAGGAGATGAGGAGCATGGTGAAGATGGAGGTGGTGAAGGCTAAGGATAAGGCATATGGAAAGTTGTATGAAATATTGAACATTAAAGAGAGAGAAAGGACCTGTACTGATTGGCTAGACAGAGGGACCGAGCTGGGAAACAGGTGCAGCAGGTAAGGGTGATAAAGGATAGTGAGGGAAATGTACTCACAAGCGAGGAGAGTGTGTTGAGCAGATGGAAAGAGTACTTTGAGGGGCTGATGAATGAAGAGAATGAGAGAGAGAGAAGGTTAGATGATGTGGGGGATAGTGAATCAGGAAGTGAAACAGATTAGCAAGGAGGAAGTACAGACAGCTATGAAGAGGATGAAGAATGGAAAGGCTGTTGGTCCAGATGACATACCAGTGGAAGCATGGAGGTGCTTAGGAGAAATGGCAGTGGCGTTCTTAACCAGATTGTTTAATGAAATCTTGGAAAGTCAGAGGAAGCCTGAGGAGTGGAGAAAAAGTGTTTTGGTACCTATTTTTAAGAATAAGGGTGATGTGCAGAGTTGTAGTAACTACAGAGGGATAAAACTAATCAGTCACAGCTTGAAGTTATGGAAAAGAGTTGTGGAAGATAGGTTAAGAAGGGAGGTGATGATTAGCGATCAGCAGTATGGTTACATGCTGGGAAAGAGCACTACAGATGCGATGTTTGCTCTGAGACTATTGATGGAGAAATATAGGGAAGGTCAGAAGGAGTTGCATTGAGTCTTTGTGGACTTGGAGAAAGCATATGATAGGGTGCCTAGAGAGGAGTTGTGGTACTGTATGAGGAAGTCGGGAGTGGCAGAAAAGTATGTAAGAGTGGTACAGGATATGTACGAGGGTAGTGTGACAGTGGTGAAGTCTGCAGTCGGAGTGACAAATCCGTTTAAGGTGAAGGTGGGATTACATCAAGGATCAGCTCTGAGCCCTTTCTTATTTGCAATGGTGATGGACAGGTTGACAGACAAGATTAGACAGGAGGCCCCATGGACTATGATGTTTGCAGATGACTTTGTGATCTGTAGTGAGAGTAGGGATCAGGTTGAGGAGACACTGGAGAGGTGGAGATATGCTCTAGAGAGGAAAGGAATGAAGGTCAGCAGGACTAAGACAGAATATGTGTGTGTGAATGAGAGGGAGGATAGAGGAATGGTGAGGATGCAGGGAGTAGAGCTGGTGAAGGTGAATGAGTTTAAGTACATGGGATCAACAGTTCAGAGTAATGGTGAGTATGGAAGAAAGGTGAAGAAGAGAGTACAGGCAGGGTAGAATGGGTGGAGAAGAGTATCAGGAGTGATTTGTGACAAACTGGTTCCAGTAAGAGTGAAAGGGAAGGTCTACAAGAGGGTAGTGAGACCAACTATGTTGTATGGTTTGGAGACGGTGGCATTGAAAAAAGGCAGGAGTCAGAGCTGAAAGTGGCAGAGTTAAAGATGTTAAGATTTGCAGTGGGTGTGACAAGGATGGACAGGATTAGGAATCAGTATATTAGAGGGTCAGCTCAGTTTGAATGGTTTGGAGACAAAGTCAGAGAGGCGAGATTGCTTTGGTTTGGACATGTGCTGAGGAGGGATGATGGGTATATTGGGAAAAGGATGCTAAGGATGGAGCTGCCTGGTAAGAGGAAAAGTGGAAGGCCTAAGATAAGGTTTATGGACGTGGTGAGAGAGGACATGCAGGCGGTTGGTGTGACTCTGAGGGATTGAGATTTCTTTAAGTGGAGAATGTCTAACAGCTCAGGGTTTGACACGGCCCTGTATGTTAAGCAGAGATCACCTCTGAGTTGACGATATGCCACTGAGTATAGCTGGAGTTTTTTGAGACGGTCAGCATATGGCAACTGCTTTAGGCCTGTGATTCTTTTAGTGAGGTATTTCTGTGGCCTTTCCAGCTGTTGCAGATGTCATGTGAGGTACATACCAAATGGGGCATTATACTCTATAATGGTCTAATGAGGGATGAGTACAGTGGGGCAATGACCTCCTTTTTTCTAGGTGAAAAGCCCTTAGTGATGACGTGTGCCACATAGAAGGATTTCCTGACTGTTGTGGGGATGAGGTTTTCAAAAGTGAGACCATTGTCCATCTGTGTCCCTAAGTCTTTCATCACACTTTTGATGTTTAGTGTCCTGCCACCTATGTGGTAATTCATGGGTACATGTTTTTTACAAAAGGGATAAGTATACATTTCTTGGCATTAAGCTTGAGCCCATGGCTCTGGCACCAGGCATCTGTTTCTGTAAGGCCCTTTTGTAGAATATCCACATCATTTGGGGATTCAATAATGGCTCTCAGTTTGCAGTCATCTGCATAAAAGTATTTGATGGGTAAGTAGTCTATGCCTAAGTTATCTTTGTAGAAGACTGTAACCCACCACCTTCTTCCTGATCCTGTCTAACCTGTGTATGCTATAATGTTGTGGGAGTATGTCTGGGTCTTTTATATGGGGTTTTAGACACGTTTCTGTTGCTATAAGAATGTCTGGTGAGTATTATGCAATCACTGCATGAAAGTCTGATTTTGTTGACTAGGCTTCTAAAGTTCATGTTAAGAATGAGAAAGTCTATAGTTTTAATGTGAGGAAAGGGTGGAATGGTAGCCATGATGGTATGTATTGCAGTATGTGGCCCAGGACTGGGGTGTATATCACCACTGCGGAGTATCTGTGATAATATACATGCATGTTTGTGTGATAATTTACAGAGTATGTGAAGGTGTTTGCTGAAGTGGTTAGTGTTATTGCTGACAACTATATGTTTGAAGTGGAAGTATGCAATAGATGTGTGATTGTAGAGTTGGGAGGAGATGACAAGGTATGAAAGTGAGGAGTGGATGGTATTAGCATAATATAGTGTAGGGCTATGGACATGTTGTATCTGTAGGTGAGTGTAGGATGTTGGTATTCTGACAGCAGTAGGGTATAGAGTGTGGACATGAGAAAGAGCATGGTGTGTATTATTTTAAATGTTAGGTTATCTGGATGGTGTGATGAAGATGTAGGGGACAGAGGGGTAACACTCCTATTTGATTCATTATAAATTGGAAAAAGGCCTACCTGCCTCATTATTGAATAGAACAAAATGATCTTCCAGTTATAGTACAAATCAGACCTGTCTAGTCCATTACAGTGTAGAAGAGATGTTCTGAGCCATCAAAATATAAAACAAACACAAACCTACCTTCCCATTAAGAAAAATAGTCTGCTAGGCACAAAACCCAGTTTCTTGATTAAAAATAAGAAGAATTTAAAAAGACTGCTTTGTCATGGAAAAAAAATGCAGAAACACATAAAGATAAAGAATACAGTACTCAGCCCTGTGGTAAATGTAAATTTTGTTCATGTATTAATACCAGTAATAAATTTGTACATCCAGATACAGGTCAAGAATTCATATTTACTTCAGCAGCTTCTTGCTTGACATCTCATGTGGTCTACTTAGCAGATTGCCAATGTTGCCACTCATTCTATGTTGGTAAAACCAACAGTTTTTAAAGATTGTATAAGGGAACATCTTTATAATATTCGTACTAAAAGTGAGCATAATGCTCTGTCCAAACATATTATGCAAGAAGGGTTATAGAGGTTATTGTACCAAGTATTAGAGAAGGTGACATCAGAAATTTTACTGAAAATAGAGAGGCACGATGGATAATAGCCTTTAGAGCAGACAAAGGAAGAGGACTCAATGAAAGAGCCTCTATTAAACCTTACTTAAAGAATAGGAAGATGAAAAAGTAAAGTCAGAAACTCAAATTATTTGATTTCTGACTTCTATGGTTGTATTATGGCTATATTATAAAACAGTGCAGGTTATATGTGTTATAACTGTGCTGTATAACCCTTACATATTTTGAACTATATTCTTGAATTGTGTTCTGGAATTTTATTCTTGAATTGTGTTTTGCGCAAGCTGTTGCTGTACATTTATTATTTTATTTCTGTATAAATTAATGCATGTTATATGCATCATATTTGTGCTGTATAACTTTTATACATTATATATTAAGTTGTTGCTGTGCTTTTATCATTTTACTTCTGCATGTTTATCTTTGCTTTCATTTTTGCATTTTTGTATAAATATTTAAATTAGACACATGACCATGTAAGAAGTGTTCTGATTGGTAATGACACATTTTGAAATATTTGAAGGTAGTATATAAAGAAAGGAAAGGTGTGTTTGTTCTTGAAGGTGTGAGGAAGCTATCTAGCGAAAGTGCTTACCATTTTTATGTTACTCAAATAAATGAATTGTGAGTTGTGAATTTTACACAGACTGGACTTGTTACTTGGATAAATCCTTCTGTTTGAAGAATATATGCTGTTTGAATTTTTCAGCCAAAGGCCTGGTTGCCTCGTTGTAATCCTGAGACTTGGTTTGATTTTCTTGCTGAATTTTTTCAACGAGGCATTTACCCCGTGGAGTATAGCCCATTTTGTTCTTTGCTACTACCTTCCCATTATTCATTTATTTATTTAAGTTTGATAACCAGGTAAGTGAAATGGTTTAAAGACTGTTCCCAGCCATGATCTAGCCTAAGTGGCCATAGCAACTTTTCAAAACCATATTTACAGATTCCTTTCCAAGTTACATTTCAAACCATCATGGGCATTCAGGATACATCATAACTAACATATACAGTTCAATAACTAATGTATGTCTGCTTGTATTTAAGCGTCATTTAAACAAGTTAATGATTTTAGTTATTAGCATTTGTTTTCTGGGCAAATCAAAATGGGCCATAACATGCACCTTTTTCATGAATGCCTGGGGAAAAAAGCTCCAATGTTAAACAATTTTGCAAGATGATGCACAATATAATACATTAAAATACAACACAATAAAAAACAGCAAATGTTAAATATTACAGGCACGTAAAACTTAGTATATATAAAAAAAAACAGAAACAAAGAACCTAGATAGCATAATATGCATACAGAATTATATTTCAGTTTTACTAAGTAGCAATGGTAATATTCACAATTTCCATTAGGTTAATAGATAGGTGCAGTAGAATATATGTAGGGCATTACTACTAGATAGCAGATTTCTTGGAAAAATCTTGAGGCATGACTAAGCTTCTGGATCTTCTGATGAAGGCCAACAAGCTTAGTTTATGCATGAAAAACAAAATGACATACACATTGTTGTTTTATGTACAACAGCAGCAACTATACCAGACACCAAGTTGAAGTAATGGTTAAAATACTTAAGTTAGCATATAAAATTAAGATAATATAAATGTGTTTTCACAGAGGATTCATCAGCTGCATTACAAAATCCTGCCAAACCACTCTTGTTTTCAAACCCATATTACATGATCAACTGCATCATCAAAAAGTGCACATGCATTATATTAAAATATAATTTGTAAGTTTTCTAAATAACTGCATTATGGTTATTTTGACTTGTTGACTGTTTTTTTACTTTATCAGCAGTCAACAGACCTTTTTAGAAGTTTGATGTAAATTCATTTTTTTAGCTGTAACTATTAATAAGGACCTAGATGATCGAATAAACAAAGAAGTTTATAAGAAACCAAGCAAACTGAATTCTCATATACATTACATTGCACCAGTATGCATTGACTTTTCATTTTTAAGAATGTAGAAAGATTTCAACTGTTAAAAGCATAGAGGTTGGCTAGTGATTTAGACAAATTAGGAGGTGTGTTGCTGCTCACATGCTAGTAGCTCACAACACTCTTGCTTGCTGCTGTTTGCTCAAAAATGGAAGTACTCCAACTTCTACTAACTGAATTTCCAATATTTCTTAAGCCCTCCCAACACAGTATCCTTTAACACTGTATAGACCTTCCAGAACCCCAAATTTACCCTTAAAACTCTCCTCTATCTTTAACCCTAAAATCTCTTATTGCTCTCTAAGCTTAAAAATCTCTCCTGTTGCCATATCATATGCTTCCTGTTGCCTCCCACTCCCTAAAGCTAAGACTCCCTTCCTGATCCCAAACACCAAGTATACATCACTAAAACCAGTATTAAAGATAATGGGCAGGATTCACGAAGCCTCCGTGTAAGAGTTACAAGGCTTACATGGAGGCTGCAGTTAAATGGTGTGATGTCAGCATGTCATGCATATGCATGAGGGCATGCTGAATCACGCCTAAGGCTTACATGGTCCGTGGAAGACAGTAGGGGGTGTGTCCGTAGGCCGAGTCCTGCAAACGGACACGCCCCAGGAAGAGTAAAAGTGCCGAAAGTAAACCCCCACAACAGAGTCCATGGAAATGTGAATAAACACAACACAACACAACACATGCCCCCACAGACTATGAACATAAAATATATAAATGAACATGTTATATTTTTTTAAAATTGCAAAGATGTTTGCCCAGGTGTGCCCGTAGCTTAGCCACTGTTAGCAGTAAGTGGAAAAGCATATAAGAACTAACTATGCAAAGTAAGCCAAAAAGCAATGGCGTAGCGGTAGAGATGTCAGCTGAAGAGCAGGCAGTCATGGTTCGAGACCCCACAACATCAATTTTTATTTTTAGTGAAATAAGCATGAAACAAGTCCCTGACATATATGTACACATATAAAATTATATTTTATGCAAAATGTAATGAAATGGGCCATTTATTTTGAATAAATGTGAGATAACAAAATAATAAAAAATGCCAGATGTGCCTATAGCTGAGCTACAGTTTAACAAGTTGAGTGCATCTGCCCATAGGTGAGCAGTGGTTTAACAGGTGTAAAATGAGTGCCCGAAGGTGAGCAGTGGTTTAACAGGTGCAAAATGAGTGCCCATAGGTGAGCAGTGGTTTAACATGCTGAAACTGTGTGCCCCAAGCTGAGCTGAGCGTAATATGCGTGCTGACAGCCAAATGAAGCGTAAACCAGCGTAACCTGTTTGCGCGGAGCTGCGCACCACACCAACAAGCTAACCGACGGGCAACGTTGTTGTAACAAAACTGCCTTTACACAGACACACCTCCTAGCCTGTGTAGACAGTCATAAAATATAAAAAGCAGTGGCCAGGTTCGAACCCAGGATACCATGCACCATAGTCAAGATACTGACCCACTAAGCCATGACAGCTGCACTTAAAAATGCAGTAATAGCAAATATATAGGAATGAATAGAAAGAGGAGCATGACAAAGCAGGTTTTGTGAAGCTGATGCAATTCCAAAATGGCCAATCACAGATAAGTGCGAGAAAAACGGCATATATAAGCCCCATAGGCGGGAATACACAGCATAACTGATTGTAGAACTAACTTGCAGCCATAATGTCAGGAGCAGCCTACCTGTCCCTGTAGGAAGTGACCTCAGCACAAGAGCTGAAGTAATTGGTTGTTTTGGACCATTTCTAGCTCTTTTGTAGTTCCCTGTTTAAAATCTGCATTTGCACGGCTTTGTGCGGTTGTGCGCATGGCGCAGCGCTGGTTAAACAAGGTTAAACTTCTTCTGGCTCCGCCAAGTCTGCTCTTCAAATTTTCCCTTAAGGAAGCTCTACTCTTAGTATAATCAGACTACTCACTATATTATAAGCCTAGCACTTGTTCTCAAAACTTATCTACTAAGTAAGCACTCTCGTACTAAGTAAAGCACTACATCCACCTACCACCTCTGTGAATATCCACTTCCCTTAAAGGCACAACACTCCCTTATACTGTTCTAGCATGTCGAGTGGTAGATTACTGACGTCCTCTCCAGTTCAGCTGGTTAATCTGGGTATTTTGAGACAATGCTACAATTGTCTCATGTACACAGACAACCCTCTCCTCCTCCCAACAAACACAAATACATGTGAGAGATGCAACTATATAGCCAAACTGCAGGCTGAACTCTCTCAACTCAGGGCTGGCATGACCAGACAGGAGGAGATGGTAACCACACACACAACAAACCCAGTCCCACATAGACCTACCACAACTGCAAACCAAACACATAAAAACACAAAGACATACTCGGAGGCTCTAATAAAAAACTTACCAAAACAACAGAGGCTCCCAAAGCAGAAATCCAAAAATCCACCACCTCAAAACAAAACACATGCAACACATACTTCAATAAATCAGTGTGTCAACCAATCACAGCCCTTAAGGCCAAACACCATGCCTGATACACTAGTAATAGGTGACTCTATAGTCAGACACACTGATGTCCCACTTACCAGGCTGAACAAGGAGAGGGTGACTGTGAGCTGCCTATCGGGAGCTAGGATCCGCCACATAACACACACACTCAGGTCACTTCAATGCAAGTACAAATATGACTCCGTCATTGTCCATGCTGGCATGAATGACCTGAGACGTACCTCCCTGGACTACATGAAAAGAGACATAGAGGAGCTCTCCGATTATGTAGCCCAGGCTGGTATGTCCCTGACCCTGAGCAGCATCTTGCCCTCACCAAGAATGATGCCACAATACAAAGACAAGCTGATCAGCTTTAACAATTGGCTTAAGTACTGGTGTCATTCTAAGGGGATCCAATGTCTGTCTGCCTGGGATGACATGTTGGACAAGCCACGCTGCTTCGCAAGGGATGGCTTACACCTGTCACCACTGGGCTTCCGGATATTGGCTAAGGCTCTTGCCACCCCCATAGTGCCTTTTTTAGGCAAGACTCAAAAGACAAACCCACCTCCTTAGAAAACAAAAATGGAAAAAAACTAAGGGTAATGCTGCTCAACGCCAGAAGTCTAAATCTCAAGATGAAGGCACTCGATACACTCCTCAGCATGGAGAACATTGACGTATGTGCAGTAACTGAAACCTGGTTCAAGGCTCCTGAGAGCACCCCAGCGCTACCAGGCTATACCTCGTATCATGCTTTTTGGCCCCAAAACCCGGGCCGAACCACAAAGGGAGGGGGAGTGTCCATATTCATCAAGGACACCCACACCTCCAGGTTAGTAGCAACACATGAAGCATCAGAGACCATACAGGTGCAACTAACCATAGGCAAAACTGCTATACAACTGGTAGCATGTTACAGACCACCCTCCCAATCTCAGGAACACCACTCAGCCTTCCTGAAGACATTGGAGGATATGAATGTATCACAAAATACCATCTTACTGGGAGACTTCAACCACCCAAACATAGATTGGGTACATTATTCTAGCCCTAACACCCTAGCCCAAAGGTTCCTGGAATTCATAAATTCAAATGCACTGGAACAACTAGTCACCTCTCCTACTAGAGGAGATAATATACTAGACCTGATCATCACAAACATGGGGGCAAAATGCTCCACACCAGAGGTATACCCCTCACTAGTGAGATCTGACCACAAACTAATCACCCTGGATATACATATCCCACCTCCACCCCCAGCACAAAAGACCACAGTGAAAAACTTCTCAAAAGCAGACTTCACTCTTCTTAAGTCTGAAATGGTATCCTTTAAGCCCACTGGGCCAGTGGATACCACATCCCACAATGCTGAATCCTTCACAAATGCTTTCTATGGACATCTCCAAGAATGCATGGATCATGCAATCCCAAATAAATCCAAGTCCCTCTCCACCAAAGGCAAGCATCCTGTCTGGTGGACCTCAGCCATTAACAAATTGTATAACAAAAGAAGGAAGCTACTGCACGTCAGAGCAAAATCCCATAAAGGGAAGACATCTCTGATCAACATTAGCAGAAAACTACATTCTCTCATAAAAACATCCAAGGCCAACTTTGAGAGAAAAATCCCTAAGGACACTAAAGATAACCAAAAAGCCTTCTTCAGCTATGTTAGAAACCTGGGCAGAAACCCTCAGATATGCCCAGAGTTAGTTCACAACAAAAAAAATACACTGAACCCAAAGACATTGCCAACATTCTGGCTGACAGGTTCAGTGCACATTTCTCCCCTCCCTCACACCCAAAAGAAGAAATACTTATCCCAGCTGAATGTAATCTCCCTGTCATCTCAGATGTCCAAGTGAGAACCACCCTCAACAAAGCTAAAAACACAGCATCAATGGGACCTGATGGTATCCCGGGTTGCGTGCAACGTGAACTCCAAGAGAAGCTAAACCCGCACATAAAAATGCTATTTAACCTTAGCCTTACTACAGGATATGTACCTGAACACTGGCGTACAGCAACAGTGGTCCCACTCCACAAAGGGGGTACCTCTACAGACCCTGGTAACTACCACCCCATAAGCTTAACCAGCCTGGTCTGCAAAGCTATGGAAAGAATCATTATGGAACTCATAAACAGAGACATAGGGGACCTACAGACACTTGACCCCACCCAGTTCGGCTTTGTAAAGGGCAGATCCTGCCTTTTGAACCTGGTTGACTTTTTCAAAACAGTCACTAGAGCCATTGATGAGGGCAAAGCAGTCCATACAGCCTACCTGGACTTGGCTAAGGCCTTCAACACAATACCCCACTCAGGCATCATAGATAAGCTCAAAAGCTTAAATGTAAACACTTATGTCACTAGATGGGTTGCAAACTGGCTAAAGGACAGAACCCATAAAGTTAAAATCACTGGAGCAATGTCAGACTCAAAGCCAGTCACAAGTGGTGTCCCACAGGGATCTGTCCTGGGACCCCTCTTGTTCGGCTCTTATTTCTCATATGTTAAAGCAAACATGGGAGGGTTGTGGCTGACAAAGTTTGAAGATGACTGAAAACTAGGTGCCATAGTCGATACACCAGTGGACACATGCATCCTACAAAAAGGCCTCACAGAAATGGACAATTGATGCCGGAGTCATGGCCTTAAACTAAATGCCAAAAAATGTATAGTCATCCCCTTTGGGAAAAACAAAGTACCCACAAATTATCACATAGACAGCAACCCACTGAGTACGGAAAAAGTAATCAGAGACCTAGGGACCCAAGTCGACAGCGACCTCTCCTTTGACACCCACGTTGCCAAAGTGGTTAGAAAAACATTCTACCTTGTACACCTCATCATGAAGGGATTCACATCCAGATCCAAGGATGTCATTGTACCCCTATACTCCTCCCTCATCAGACCCATGATTGAGTACAATGCCCCATTTGGTATGTACCTCACTCGGCATTTGCAACAGCTGGAGAGACCACAAAAGTACCTCACCAAGAGGATCAAGGGTCTCCAACATATGTCTTATTCTGCCAGACTAAAGAAACTTCAGCTTTATTCAGTAGCATTCCGCCTGCTCAGAGGTGATCTCTGCCTGACATACAAGGCCATGTCCAATCAGGATCTTATGGACATGCTCCATCTCAAAAATTGAAATCCATCAGGACCATGAGAGCTAAAGACTTAAACCTCGGCACAAGTATGAATAGGACATGCTGGAGGGATAGATTCATAACCCAGAGGCTTCCCATGCTTTGGAACAAGATCCCAGTTCATATTAGGCAGAGCCCCTCACTGACTCTCTCCAAGAGAAATCTTGATGAGTGGATGGGAGATCGTAAGTTTACCCCAGGGGTCACATCTGTGTCCATGCTAGACTGGGGCACAGTAAACTAATTCTATTATATAAGGGGACCTTCATTGTGTCACTACTAGACAGAGGCACAGTATTCTAAATGTATTCTGTACATTTTTGTACCATTTCATGGGGTGGCAAAAGCCACATCACTATGGCTAGGCTTACAAATGCCCCAGGGCAGATAGCCTAGTACTAAACTATGAAACTATGAAACTATGAGTAGGCGAGGGTAGTTGCTTTCGAGCACAGAGGTGGGGCGTTGAGGAGTCCAAATATATGGTTTGGCTCCTTGTCCACAATCATGAGGCCCAACTCATGCAGGGCCAGGTCCTGTGGGGAGCATATAGGGCTGAGGTGTGGGACCGGTTGGCTCATGATCTTACCAGTGCCACAGGGATTCCAAGGACTGGTGAGCAGGTCCGTCACCACCATGCGGACCTGAAGAGATGCAAGCAGGACCAACTGAACCTTTGGATCCAGGAGGCCCGGCAAATGCCCAACGCCCCACTACTGAGTAAGTTACATCTAATAATGTATGTAAGAAATTAACCTAGCTGATATTATGGAGATGTGTATTCCAATATTACTTTATTTATATTACAGCTGCAGGTGTCTGTTCTGCGAACCGCAGAGCCTATGGCGATAGGCTGGTGCGGTTGCACCACCAGGCAGGTCAGTAATCCTCTCCCTGTAACTGTAAATAAATATAAAAGTATGACAGTTAGCAAAAGAGTGCAGTGTAGTCACTAAGTAATAAAATATGCAAGTAACAGTGTAAGAGTGTTTGCAAGTATTGCTTGATTACAAAAGTGTGTTGCAGTCTGTAATCCAAACAGAAAAATGTAAATGTCTGAAATAAAGTCTGAAATAAAGATGTCCCACCTGTAATATAATAGTACACAACCTGCAGCAGGCTGAAAAGTACAGCTGCAGAAGATGAGCAAAACACGTGTGAAATATATCCCTGTTGAAATACTGAAACATGACAGAAGTGAGACTGTTGGAAAGGATTGTAATAACTACAGTTAAAACATGTCAATAAAGCCTAGAAGTAAGTACCATCCTGAATTGTAAAAATAAAACAAGTGAGAGAGTGTGAGAAAGAGCTATGAATCCACCAATAAAGTAGTAATAACTCCTGAATAAAGTATACTGCAGTCAGTACAGAATGAAATGAATGTGACAAGCAGAACCAAACTGCGAAATGTGTTCAAAATGTTTCTGCAGCTGGAATGTGTATCCCAAAATCTGGATATGTTGCTCTCAGTCTGCAATATGCAGATAGTATGATTGTCTGAAATACCAAACATCCACAGTTGTCTATAGCTATATAAAGCAAATGTAGCAGGATGATGTAGCTGAACAGAGTCAGATATGAACATGTATGAATAAAAATGAAAATGTATATTGATGTAGCAGTGACATTCCTATCACCAACTTGAAGTAGTTATCACATAGGAAACTGTAGGTAGAACTGTAGTGTGTAGATATCTGCAGCTATTAGAAATGTACAGCATATGTATTGGTATTTGAAGGTGTTAATTATATTTTCTGCACCCTACCCTATAACCACATATAATCCATTACAGGTGAAATTGGTATGTGCAATCACAATTAACACCCCTGGACATTTGTCCTGTTGGGTCATACATATTTTCATGTACGTTGATGCATCTGCCCTGTTCATACATCCAAACCTGATGGCCTGTTGCCATCAATCAACCCTGCATGTTGTTGGACTGTGTATTGCTATTCAAATTATGCATGTGTTATGCTTGCTGTTCAATGGTGTGAATATCTGGGTGTTTGGTTAATGGGAATACTAATGCATGCTGTTACAACTAATTGTGAATGGTATTGTATGTTACTAACCCAAACTGTCATGACATAATGCAAAACATAGGACGACAGGGAAGGCGGGTTCCAGCGGACCCACCTCTCCCACCTCAGCTGGCGAGTGCACCTGGCAATAGTGCCCAGGCTGGACCTTCCTCTGGTGGCCCTGTGCCACCTGCAGGTGAAACAGCTGCAGGGGATGGGGCTCGTTCCCCCCCCTGCAAGTGTGGCCGGAGGAGAACCACCACTCACCCTCCGTAGCATCCGGACTGTGGTGCGTAGGGAGATCCAGGAAGCTCTTCTTGGGCCCCTACACCAGCTTGAGGCACAGGTGGCACAACTAATAGGCATGCCTGCTGCCCGGCCTACACAGCCCCCAGCACAGCCCCGTCCTGGGCAGTGAAGGCACAGTGGCAACTGCCCATGGCTGGGGATATCAGTTCCACTGTTGACATCTGTGGGGTCATGGGCTCTGGATATCCAAACATCCGTCCCCGTTAATTGTGTAACCCCCCCACACGTGTCATACACCACCCCTGGATGCGTCTTGTTTGTCTTGTCTGTTGACCTACCCAACCTACCTCCCAAGCTATACCAACTTCCTTTACCTGACATACCACTCTCACCTGAAAAAAAAAAAAGGGGCACTCTGTACCCACAAAAAAATTACGCCCCATACATAGCTGCCCATTTTGCACACATGTCTGCTGGACATGGAAACTGTCAATTACAATTGGCTGTACAACAAGTATTATTGTTGTCCTTACACCTCTCTCAGGGGTGGAAGGTTTCAAATGTCACACCAAATTACAAACATATGCACAGCTGTTGCTGATGAAGAAATGGGCAGCTATGGGCCTTACCTACATCCCTCCTGCAAAACCCAAGCTTGTTTTCCTACTGTCTTACCCTCTTTGTGACCCCTTTTTCACCACTTTCCTGTCTCCCCATTTTCATTTCTTTCAAAGAAAATAATGCGGGTGTGCGCACGAGTAAGCACTTTTAAGCGGTTGTAAGCGGGTGTGTGTGGAGCTGAATGCCAGTGCGCATGTGGGAGCTCCGCACAAACCAGCACTAACCTGGTTACAACTGCTTAAAAGTGCCTTAGTCACTCTGAATGACAGGTCCTGTAGTCTGCTCAAAAGCAAAATAAAATCCCACTGTCAGTGCCAAACCCAGGACCTTGGAAACAGTTGTCTGCATGACTTACCACTAAGCCATGACTGTTATATAAGAACATTGTGCTACAATAAATATATCATATAATAGTAGGAATAAATGTAAAGGGAATATAGGATGTGTAGTACACAAAGCATGTCATGCATATTTACTGTTAAATCAAGTGGATTTCTATAATAGTAGTGTGTGAACAGAAACAACCATGCTAGTTGGTAGCTAGTAGGTAATAATGTCACTGTAGCACCTTGCAAGCCACACACTTACTCACAGCAGGATAATCACTGCCCATACCCCACAACCTGTTACAGGAACACATCCGGACCAAGTAATAAAATATGTGGAGCAAAGGGCCAAAACCAGGGACACATTCCAAATAATGTTACAACAAACTTAGAAAGTTCAGAGAGTAACAGGTTCTGCATTTTGTTGGATGTTTGGAAGGGTATGAAGTCTGAAACTTAAATGTTTGTCACTATATTCTGACTTGAGCCCAGAGTGATTTGCCAGAAAGAGCTGTGCATGAGATATTGACCAAAATATGAGGCAGAAATGTGGACAACCTGCAAATATCTGTACACTTGAGAGGTCTGACACTGCCATATTTGAATAGTTAAGAGCCTAGACATAGCAACAGTGACTGAGTTACAGGGATGCCCCACAGACTCCATGTGAAATGTACAAACAGTAGGCAGAAAGGTGTTACAACACATGCAATGGTAACTATGAAGTCCTGAAAGTATGCACCACTTGCACAGCAGAAATAGTGTAGTAATACATATGCTCATGCTATCCCACAGTCACAACTGCAGAATACCAGACAATTTAATGGGTGTACCCCACTGATATGTACCATTCCATGAAGCAGATAACAGATGCACATGAGAGTATCTGGGGCCTGCTCAGCAGCATACTCAAATACCCTAATAGATGTCAAGGCCCACACCATGGCCAGACCACACTGCATGCTGTAACACCCTAGCTGATATAGCAAGCATTCCAAGGTGTGAATGTACATGGAAAATAGGAAAGCCACAGCAGCACACTACAGTCAAGACACCTAGCAGGCATACAAGTAGTGACTGTAAAGGGCAAATATTGAAGCCATAGCAACAAAGTGCAAGAGCTACTGCTATACACCTGTTACACCACATGTCCCACAGGAAAGCACACACACCCACATTAGTAGTAGTAGTCTTAGGTGTCAGTGTACATACACACTTAGTACAGGAAACTGGAGAAATGAATGGAGAAATGTTAATCTACAACACAGCCGGAAATATGAGAGAGATACTAACCTTTTCACTCACAGAACAGTGTCCACAGCATACCAGCCTGGTCCCTGCCCTTAAAATCTGAAAGGGCTACGCCTATCTCACATACCTTTTTATAGCACTGTTCTGAAATCACAGTGAGAACTGCAATCAGTACACAACTGGCTGCATGCAATTAGCAAATGCTGGCTAACAATTGGTGCAGAGGCCATCATATGGACATATGCAGATACCTACAAAAGCATGCTGTACTCCCAGTCCACACATGCAATACATTCATTGCACCCTGTGGAGGTAGTGAGAGACAGAGAGAGAGAGAGAGAGAGAGAGAGAGAGAGAGAGAGAGAGAGAGAGAGAGAGAGAGAGAGACAGAGAGAGAGAGAGAGAGACAGAGAGACAGAGAGACAGAGAAAAACAAAATTAAACATACACAAACAAAACTGGTCAGCAACAGCCACCTGAAAGCTGACAACTGGCAAGTGGAGCAGCAGGACACAAAACCAGACAGCAACACAAGCAGCTGTGACAAACACAGGTAATGTAAAGTAATACGATAAAAGTCTACATACTGTGAACCCTCCATATGTGTCATTGGTCTGTATCCATATGTATATGAAGATGTGCAAAGGGCAGGGGACATACAGCCACTATCAGTGAAGGCTGTACATACATTTGTATGTGAGAGCATCTATGTGCACATATCAATGTAGGTTGAATGTAGGTTGTAGTGCAATGTAAAAAGTAGGCTTCACAGTTATGTATGTTTAGCAGTATGTTAGTGTGTGTATTCAGTATGGTAAACAAACATGTTGATATACCTATCTATCATATGGATACATATGTATGTCAATATATGTATGTATGTATATATATCTATATATATATATATATATATATATATATATATATATATATATATATATATATAATATGCATATATGTATACATACATAGAGAGAGATGTAGGAATACATAGACAGATGTAGATAGATAGAATATGTACAAACATATATATATGTAATATCCACATACAGATATAGATATATGTAGATGCATATACATATACAGACAGATCTGACTATCTACAGGTATGACTGTATATGACGATCTCACACTCCCCTGTCTCACCCCCTCTGTCACTTTCACCCCCTCTCTGTCACACCCCCCCATCTCCATATCTATAGCAATATATGTACATCAATATATATGTATACAGACATATATATATATATATATATATATATATATATATATATATATATATACATATAGATATATCTATATACACATATATATATATATATATATATATATATATATATATATATAGAGAGAGAGAGAGAGATGTATATATATTCTGAGTGAGGCACATGTGTACAGATGTATTGCAACAGGTGCCTGGTGACAAAGGCATGGAGTGAACACCAGTGTCAAAACTGGAGTACCATACCCCATTTCAAATCACCTACACCAGTAACTACCAGATATGTGATTGGCTGCCCAACACTGCATGTGTCAGGGGTGAACAGGGTCATAAATGTGTACAATAGTCCCCCTAATGAAATTCACAGTGGCACACTATTCCTGGAATACCTGCACATGGTATGTGTCAACAGACATGGTGTGTCAGCTACGGACATGTAGGTCAGTGTACCCCTCCACACCACATAATGGCTGCCATGGTATGTACCTCACATGACAGCTACAGATATGGAGAAGGACACAGTGACATGTACAACACTGTGACAATGCACTCAAACACATTACCAATGCACAGTGACTGACAACACCACAGAGTACACACGTACTACCCACATAGAGGTTACCACTCCTGGATTTACATATTTAAGTCACACCCATGACAGATGTCCAACAACCATAGTAACACCTCACACCATCCACAGCCTAAATGACTGCTGTGTGTCGTCCGTGCCACTGCAATAGAGAGCACATGGTGGAGGTACAGGTTCCTACCCACAGATAAGACATACCCTGCAATAAACCACACAGTGTTAAGAAGCAAGACTCCCCATGAGTACATGTCACACATACCCTTGCTGAATGTTAGTCAGATAGGTAATATGCCATATGAGTCACCCTGTGTAACTGTTTGACAGCAGCAGGTACCATCGCATCACATGTGTCACAATGGTCAGGGTAGCAGAACAGTATGCTGCTGTAGTCCCAGGGGCAATAGCATATTGTATAGTATTGCATTGTATTGTATTGTATTGTGTTGTATTGTATTGGTATGTAGAGGTGCCTCCTTCGTGGAGTTGAACCACTGCTGCTGTGCGCCAGTGTACAGGTACATATCCTGTAGTCAGGCTAGTGTTACATAGCACTTCTATATGTGTGTTTAGCTCCTCTTGGAGTTCATGTAGCATGCAACCGGGGATACCATCAGGTCCCATTCATGCTGTGTATTCTGCTTTCCTGAGGGCGGCTCTCACCTGGACATCTGTGATGACAGGGAGGTTACAGTCAGCTGGGATAACTATGTCTTATTTTGGGGGAGAGGGAGGGGGGAAACCTGCACTGAACCTGTCTGCCACAATGTTGCCAATATCTGTGGGTTCAGTGAATTATTTGTTGTTGTGTACTAACTATGAGCAAATGGAGGGTTTCTGACCAGGTTGCTAACATAACTGAAGAAGGCCTTGTGGTTATCTGCAGTGTCCCTGTTGATTTCCCTCTCAAAGTTGCCCATGGATGTTTGTATGAGAGAAAATAGCTCCTTACTAGTGCTGATCAGACATGCCTTCCCTTTATGGAATTATGCTCTGTCTTGCAGTAGCTTCCATCTTTTGTAATACAATCTGTCTATGGCTGGGGTCCACCAGACAGGATGCTGTCCCTTTGTGGAGAGTGTCTTGGTCTTATATGGGATTGCATGATCCATGCATTCTCAGAGATATCCGTAGAAATCATTTGTGAAGGGGTCAGCATTGTGGGTTGTGTCTTCCACTGGCCCAGTGGGCTGAAAGGATACCATGTCACTGTTACAAAGTGTAAAGTTTGCATTTGCAATGTTATTCACTATAGTCGTTTGTGCTGGTGGTGCAGGTGGGATATGTATATCCAGGGCAATTAGTTTGTGGTCAGCTCACAGTAGTTGATGATGTACCCCATACAGTACGTAGATACAACCCCCCAGAGTGAGGAGGTGCTTTGGACCTGAATCAGTGTTCTGACTGCTGCAGTTTGGTAGTATGTCGTTTGGAGTGTGCCAGGTACTGTTGCACAGTTGCTGGCTGAGCACTGATACCTGGCCATTTACATGTGTATCCACCAATAGACAGACAGATGCTATATATGTGAAATATGTTGTATCACAACAGTCGAGTAGCATGTGTAGTATGTGTGCCAAATTCTGCTGACATATATTGCTGATATCATGTTACTTCCTTTTTCAGGACCATGGCTCACCCGCGAAATCCAGCTTAGTCTGCAGCTGAGGATGAGTTGATACACCAGAGCCTGGTGTGGCATTATGCAATACTCTTTTCCCGCACCAGCCAGAATCAGCAGGAGAGGGCTGCACTGTGGCAAGACCTGGTCCGTCGGGTAAATGACATAGGCACGCATAATAGGACATATGAGCAGGTATGACATCACTGCAGTGATTTAATCAGAAATGTCTGTCAGCGTGCATCGGATATCCACAGGCAACAGGTCACCACAGGTGGTGGGGTGGCTACACATCCCCCACTCACCAGACTGGAGGGACTACTCATGAGTGTAGTGGCTCCAGCCCGCCAACAACAACAACAGCAGCAGACATGCATTATGATGGAGGCTGGAGCCACGCAGCAGCAAGACTATGAGCGTGCAGGTAATATGCCATATGTATAGTTGACTGTTGTGTACACTGGTAGTTAATGCATGTGTGAGGTGTGTCCTTGGTTTGTAGCTGTCATCATAGTATTTAATGTGCAAGTGTGATATCCTCAATATCAGCAGCTGACCTGTGAAAGGCGACTGTTGTACTACTGACCTGTATCATACTCAGTAACAATGGCACAGTTGTGCCCACTGACATTAGTTTCCTCACTTCTGCAGGTCCCTCCGGTGTAACAGCAATGCAGCCTATCCATGCTGGTGAGTGTGTATTAACAATACCTTTAATAGTCTTGATAGTAATAGTAATATTAGGCTCACTGAGTAGTGCTCTGTGTATGCATGCAGGTGTGTCTGTGTCTGTGTGCTGATATCTCGCATACTGAGTAGTGTACAACTGTGTGCAACTGTGTGCAACTGTGCATGTGTGCATGTGTGCATGTGTGCACATGTGCACGTGTGCATGTGTGCACCTGTGCATGTGTGCATGTGTGCATGTGTGCATGTGCATGCATGTGCATGTGGACCTGTGCATGTGTGGATGTGTGCATCACTGGTAATATTGTGTAGACATTGTAAACTGTGTTTCCTGTTTCCCTCCCACAGGTTCTGGTGCTGCTCTGGTGTCATGCAGCAGGGAACCTGAATCAGGTGCCATGGGTACTGATAATGATGACATCTGTGTAATGGCACAGGAAGGTATGCCAGGGTCCTTCATTGGTCAGCCAATTGACAGTACACAGCTGTCAACCCCATCAATGCGCACAGTTATCCTGCCAATACACCCTTTGTCACCAATGTCCCTAGGTGATGGACAGCATACAGTGGGCATTGACCAGGGTAATGTGGTATCTGTGGCACATGTGTCCCCACACAGCAGCCATGGGCATGGCCCTGAGATGGTACCACACAGACAGATGTCCAGGGGTTCTCATAGGAGCATCTGTGGGTGTACTGCCCCTGTCAGACGTGCCCACAGAGGTCTTACAACCTCAGCTATGTTTCAGGCTGTCATGCAGGCACAGTCACGTATGGAATGGTACACCAGACAGGGTCTGAGGGAGCTGACAGCATGTCACACAGCCATGACTGACAGTATGCGTGACACTGCGGCTGCCACCCGTAATTTCACCAATGTCATAGACAGATGTTGTGGGGACATATTAGACCAGTTCAACAACTACATGTCTATGAGCCAGGGTGATGGTGGACGGTTGAGGCGTCGACGTGGTTGTATGCCAGCAACAGCAGCAGCTGGCAGTCATCGCGGATGACAACAGGGCCACGGCCACCCCCATAGTGCCAACAGCAGCCCCAGCAATGCTGGGTCTGTGCTGTCATCAGACCGCCCCAGGAGACCACGTGCATGTGGCTCTGGCCAGGCCCGACAGGGATCTGTGTCCAGTCAATGAACACCTGCTTCTGATGACAGTACCCAGTCTGGGTCGGTACCGGATACAGTCCGTAGCAGCCCTGCAAGGCAAAGGTACTGTGTCCATGGCCAGAGACACTGATCTGTATGACCTGGCAGGTACAGTCTGTGGCTGTCCACAAACACCAGTATATGGCAGCCATGAGGTGGAACTGTGTGCATCCATACACACATGCAAATTGACAACACCTAGGGCTACCGCATACATGCACACACTGCATCAACATTGCCCCACCTTGTACTGCTGTCCCTCACCAACACACATACACATACATGTCAATTGGTGGTATCGGTGGCTGACTCAGGCATACCAAGTTCACATCCTGTGCATATGATGAAACTGTGCCACCTCCTGCAATCTGTAACATCAGTGCAGGTACAGGTTAACATGTTGCTGATGCACAGGGTGACTACATAGATGTGTAGTAATAGTATCATGTTAACAGTACTGTGTGCTGATATAATTGTGGGTATATCACAGCATGCCTGATGCAGTAAGGGTATGATTGTCATGTACTGTTGTCTACACCCATGGTAAGTACCATAGTGTATCTTGTGCACATGTTGGCATACTGGTGGTAAGGATGTCAACAGAAGGCTACATACATAGGTAGCACAGGGGATAAGGTAATGAAAGTATTAATACACAACGATGGATATGTAAACTGCAAGTGGCATGTTGCCCACACTGGACTCTGCAATGCGGATGTTTGAGCATGTTGATATGTGTGCAGTACTACACGACTGGTACAGGACACACAGGAGCACCCTAGCACTGCAAGTTCACATCTCATACCATGCTAGACAGCCCCAACACACAAAACTAACTGTCACAGGAGGGAGAGTCCTCATACATGTCAGGGATACTGTGGTGGCAGGCCAGGTAGCATACATCCTAATAAGTATGGAACCACTGAGTGAAGGCTCAGTGTCTGTTATTTGACATGTGTATTACTGCATGTATGAGCAATGGGTTTCCATCCAGTTATTGTACATCCTGACGGTACATGGTCTGTACACTTGTGTGCACTGAGACTGGACCCTAGCCATCTGACCTGTGTATTTCCATGTACATGTGCATAGTGCCTGCATATTTGCAGTGTTACCTACTGGAAGTGGTACAGCTTGTTTGTTGTACAATGGACTACATGCAGCCCTGCTTATTGTAGCTTTGTTTGCATGCATGTTTGCTTGCAGTTACCCTGGTATACCGATCCCACCTGCAATGCAGAGTTACAGAGCTTCTCTGGACTCCTAGTGACATCTGCATAGCTTACTATATGTATGTCCATGTCTCACTTGACAGAACATCACTGTTTGTCCTGTTCACATGTATGTTGCCTGTGATACATTGCATATGACTTACCTGGCATTTGTCCACGTGAGCAGTCATATATGCTACTGCTAACTAATCACAGGCACTACACCCTCACATACTCACCTTCTGTTGAACCACCTGCTTTGCTAGGGACGGCTTGCACCTGTCACCCCTGGGCTTTCGGATATTAGCTAAGGCTCTTGCTACCCCCATAGTGCCTTTGTTAGGCAAGGCTCAAAAGACAAACCCACCTCCATAGGTATCACAAGGGATAAGAAACTAAGAGTAATGCTACTCAACGCCAGAAGTCTAAACCTCAAGATGCACGTACTCAAAACTCTCCTTAGCATGGAGAACATCGATATCTGTGCAGTAACAGATACCTGGTTCAGGGCTATCGAGAGCACCCCAGCACTACCAGGTTATACCTCATACCATGCTTTTCAGCCCCAAAACTTGGACCGAACCACAAAAGGAGGGGGAGTATCGATATTCATCAAAGATACCCACACCTCCAGGTTGGTAGCAAAGCACCAAGCATCAGAGACTATCCATGTGCAACTAACAGTGGGTAAAACTGCCTTCCAGGTTATAGCCTGCTACAGACAACCCTCCCAAACCCAAAAACCACACTCGGCCTTCCAGAGAACAGTGGAAAATATTAAGGTCTCTCCAAACACCATTATATTGGGCGACTTCAACTACCCAAACATAGACTGGGAGCATGACTCTAGCTCCAACACCCTAGCCCAAAGATTCCTAGAATTTATGAACTCAAATGCTATGGAACAACTTGTTACAACTCCCACAAGAGGGGAAAACATACTGGACCTGATCATCACCAACATGGGGACTCTATGCTCCAGACCAGAAGTGTATCCCTCACTGGTAAGATCAGACCATAAACTAATCTCACTGGATATTCACATCCCAACCCCACCCCCTGCCCAGAAAACCACAGTGAACAACTTCTCTAAAGCAAATTCACACTCTTCAAAATCGAGGTGGAAACCTTCAAAGCCCCCAGGCCTGTGGAAAATATGGCCCAGACCGCAGATTCCTCTATAAATGCATTCTATGGACACCTTCAAGAATGCATGGATCATGCGATCCCAAATAAAACCAAGACCCAGTCCTCCAAAGGCAGACGTCCTGTCTGGTGGACCCCAGCCATAAACAAACTATACAATGGAAGGAGGAAGCTACTAAATGATACAGCAAAATCCCAAAAAGGGAAAGCATCACTGATCAGTATTAGCAAAAAACTACGGGCACTCATAAAATTGTCTAAGGCCAGCTTCGAGAGAAAATTGCACAGGACACTAAGGATAATCACAAGGCTTTCTTTAGTTATGTTAGGAACCTGGGTGGTAATTCCCAGATATGCTCAGAGGTAGTCCAAAATGTCAAAAGAAACACCGAACACACAAACATTGCCAACATCCTAGCTGACAGGTTCAGCGCAAACTTCTCCCCCCCTCCACACCGAAAGGGCAAATATTTATCCCAGCAGAGTGCTGCCCCCCTGACATCTCAGATGCTCAGGTAAGAGCCGCCCTCTCCAAAGCAAAAAACACAGCATCAATGGGACTAGACAGTGTCCCGGGCTGTGTCCTACATGAACTCCAAGAAGAGCTACACCCAAACATAAAACTACTGTTCAATCCCAGCCTTACTAAAGGATATGTGGCCAAAGAGTGGCGTACAGCAGCAGTGGTCCCTCTCCATAAAGGTGGTGCCTCAACGGATCCTGGACACTATTGCCCCATAAGCCTGACTAGCTTGGTCTGCAAAGCTATGGAAAGGATCATCATGGACCTCATAAATAAAGTTATTGGGGACCTACAGACACTGGATCATAACCAGTTTGGCTTTGTTAAGGGCAGATCCTGCCTCTTAAACCTGGTTTATTTCTTTGAAACAGTCACCAAGGCCATTGACGAGGGGAAGGTGGTCCACACAGCCTACCTGGACCTCGCAAAAGCGTTCGATACAATACCCCACTCGGGCATTCTGTAGAAGCTCACCAGCTTAAATATAAACCCCTATGTCACTAGTGGATTGTACACTGGCTCAAGGACAGAACCCACATGGTTAGAATTGCTGGAGCCATGTCAGACTCCAAACCAGTTACAAGTGGTGTCCCACAAGGCTCAGTCCTGGGACCTCTCTTGTTTGGTATATATTTCTCGGAGGTACAGGCCAAAACGGAAGGACAGTGGCTGACCAAATTCGCAGATGACTGCAAACTGGCCACCATAATCGACTCTCCAGCCAACACAAGAATCCTCCAAAAGCGCCTCATAGAAACAGACAACTTGTGCCAGAGCCATGGCCTCAAGCTGAATGCCAAAAAGTGTATAGTCATCCCCTTTGGCAAAAACAAAGTGCCCACAAAGTACCACATAGCTGGTAATCCATTAAGTACAGAAGAAGTAATTAGGGACCTGGGGGCCCAAGTTGATAGCAATCTCTCATTTGACAACCAAGTGGCCAAAGTGGTTAGAAAAACATTTTATATAGCTCACCTCATCATGAAGGGATTCACATCTAGATCAGGGCAGGACATTGTGCCTCTTTACTCATCCCTCATCAGGCCCATAATTGAGTACAATGCCCCTGTTGGGATGTACCTTACCAGACACCTGCAGCAACTGGAAAGACCCCCAAAAAAGGGGCAAAAAGCCATTCACCGGA
>NC_056732.1:1757322941-1757345778 GCF_019279795.1 Protopterus annectens | reverse complement strand
ATTGATTACATCCCTGGGGTGGACCACATACAACCACTCCAGCCAACACCTGCACAGCTAGGCTCATAATTACATACCCATAGTTCCCATAATGCACATCCTCTTCGGCACTCTTCCTTACTCCAGGTGCAGGATGTATCTGGCCACACCAGTACACACTACCCACTCCCCACTTCTCGGGACCCATCACATATGTTGTCTCGCCCCATGGATCATCAGGTTTCCCCTACCCTGTAGACCAGGTACATGCGTGGTCTGCTGTTGGACATCAGTGTAATGGCTGGAAACCCAAAAATCATTGAATTTTTGAGTGTCCCACAAGGGACATTCATGTCTTTGTTTCAAGATTAGACTTGGTGGGTCTCTACCACTGGCACTATCCTGCCTGTAGTCTGGGAAGCAGTGGTGTGTTTACTTGTATCATGTGTTTGTATGTTTCTCCTGTCCAGCTGGGGGGGGTTGATGCTACGTGTTACACAATTGTTGATTGGACCCCTCACCCCCATTTTCATGGCCTGTGAACATATGTAATTCGTAACTGCTGTATCATATCCTAGCTATATATATCTGTGTATATTTACATACACACACACACACACACACACACATATATATATATATATATATATATATATATATATATATATATATATATATATATATATATATATATCTACATGACTATATACACATATATCTGTATATGTATGCATACATATATATATATATATATATTTATATATTGCTGTATATATGTATATGTCTAACGACATATGGATGTAGGGGTGTCTGCATATGTATATATCTATATGGGGGTATTTATATGTATTCTGGCTCTGTATTTATACGTTTGTACTACGGAGGGAGAGGTGTATCTCCATGTAGCTATGGGTAGATATACACACACATACCTCGATATATATATATATATATATATATATATATATATATATATATATATATATATATGCATCTACATCTGGTTATTCCGTTCTTTGCCATGTAAAATAGACTTTGCTGCAGTGGGACTCATGGCTGGTGCGGCTGTTCATTGGGCAGCTCCTCTGCCCAATGAACACTATTGCTTACATCTCTGGGGCTGTCCGTATAGACCCACTCCAGCAAACACCTGCACGCCTAGACCCATAATTACCTACCCATTGTTCCCCCACCCGCACCTCCTCTACAGCACTTATCCTTACTCTGGGTGCTGGTCAGGTCTAAACATACCACTACACAATGCCCACTCTCCACTTCACCGGACCTATCTCATATGTTGTCTCGACCCATGGGTCATCAGGCTTTCCCTCCCTTGTATTCCAGGTATGTACACACCCCTGCATTGGTTGTTGCACAGGCTTCCTCCCATAATATGACAATTTTCGGGGTGTCCCACAAGGGACGCTTCTGTCTCTGTTCCAAGATTAGATTTTACAGGTCCACTGTGTCCCCCCATGGTTGTATCCTGCCTGTGGTCTGAGGAGCAGTGGAATGTTTACATTATTTGTGGGTTTGTTTGTATGTTTCCTCTGTCCAGATGGGGGGGAGTCATGCTACATGTTACATGTTTCTTGCTTGGGCCCCTCACCTACATTGGCATGGCCTGTGAACATATGTCATTTTTGGGTGCTGTATCTTATCATAGGTATATATCTGTGTATATCTACGCACACACACACACACACACACACACACACACACACACACACACACACACACACACACACACACACACACACACACATACATATGCCAGAAACTGATGCCAGTATTCATAACTTTGCCAAATAGCACAACACATATATGGCGGCTGGTGACTTCAAATCAAAGGGGGGCTGCAGGAGACAGCTGAATGGGTGAGGTCAAGGGGAAGGGGTATGGTCAACTAGAAAGCGGAGGAGCTATGCTCAAAACCACAAAAAACTAACTTTAATTAAATACGCTGCCCTGGGTGGCAAACCATCATTATGAGAGACCAGTCAAGACAAAAATAAGTGTAGAAGAATAAAAATATTTCAATGCATTGGCTGCATGACAGCTTACTTAATATCTAGATGGAAACAAAAGGTTGTGAGGCATGAAAAAATAAATTACTTTTTAAATACATTACTGGAATGCCAGTCAAAATCAAGTATACGAAAAAACAGAAGAACTCAACTCAAACCACTTCTCCTTGCACTGGAGTTATAATTATAATTTATATTCAGCTTTATTAAAGTACCAAGTAACATGCTGAAAGTAGAAATCTCTGTGATGCCCCCACTTGTAAAAATGTTTCTTATCCAAAAAAGACCTGCTGCCTGACAACTATCTACTTGTTTCATGGGGAAAACATGAAAGTAAAAAATGAAAAGCAAACAAGAAACAAGCTCAAGATACATTGCTTAAAGGATTACTGTACAGGTTATGGACCACACATGATTGGCATTCTGTTTAGTTTACGGGTAAAGTCTGTAGAGATGACTGGAAGTCTCCAACAAGTGTAATGAGCTTTTAAAAATAATGGAATCCTGTCCTTTAATACCCAAGGCTTATACATTATCTAGTCAAGTATTCTCTGCATGGCAACAACAGAAAGGCTTTCAATGTTGGCAATTCTTTAACAGTATGCTTATTAAAGCTTACTTGCATCTTACAATCTCAGACAAGCTTACCTTATGGTCATTAAAGCATTGCTACTTAAACACAGAGCAACAGGAACTTTGAGTAATAAGCATAAATCAACAGTACAAAAATATGACAGAAACCAGACCGTTCTGCAAAATCAAGGATAGATGAAAAGCCACTGTAGTACTTGTGTCTACCTTGGATGGGGGGGGGGGGCACTGCACATTTACACTGCATAACTACTCCTTGCCTTGCTTCGACACATCCAGAGTCACTACATGGGGGAGTGGGGTGTAACAAGTATGTGACAGTTTGAAATGTCTCTGGCTGACTTGTGATGGCCCTGACACCTATCAACCTCAGAGCAAGAAATCTGGACAAAGCCATACAAAGAAATGGGACAAAGGCCCAAAAATAAGGACAATTTTTAAAATATCGCTCTTATAACCTTAGAAAGCTAATAGAGGTCTTGCATTAGTATGAATTTTCTGAATGGTATGAAATCTGAAACTCAAATATCTGTCATTATTTTCTAACTTCAGTCTTTAATTATTTGTCACTAATTTGCCAAAAAAAAACACAATTTCATGAAAAATGGACCAAAAAATGTGATGTAAAAATATAAAATAGCAACACAATACAGCTGGGAACCTGTCAAATAAGGGACACTTTAATATTAGTACTGCTAACTTGAGCAGCTGACAAAATAAAATAATCTACATGCATTTCTGAAATAAAAGTAATCTGATTATTACAGTTATTTCTTAATTATAAACCCTCCATGTTTTCTTCCAAAATTGCTATTTTGCGGAGGGATCATTAGGGGAAGAGCAACATTTTGAGTCAAAATCAGGGACAGTGCAGAGGTTTGGCTATGCCTAATTCTATAAAGCAATTTATTTGCAAGTACCTCTCAACCTGTTAATGCAATAAATCTGGACAAGGCCAGATATATTGGGGGAACATATAAACAAATACTAAAAATTGCTCTTGTATAAACTGGGACATAAATCTGGACAAGGCCAAATATATTGGGGGGAACATATAAACAGTACTAAAAATGCTCTTCTATAAACTGGGACAGTTGATAGAACAGGTCTTACTTTAGCATGCATTTTTCTGAAGGTTATGAAGTCTGAAACTAGGTGTGTCATTATTTAGTGACTTAATTCCTAAATGATTTGCTAGAAAACCACAAATTTTTATGAGGAACAAATCAAAAATAAGAAGCAAAACATCTATTCATTCTTTGAAAATCTGGACAGTTGGGAGGTATGGTTCAGCTGGGGCTGTCTAAGTTTGCTGCCCTTCCCCTCACAAAACCCTGGTCGAATGGAGCCTCCTGCAGCCATTCCAATGATCCATTAATTTGCTATTTCACTCCATTTACCATAAACACTAATGTGCATACTGATTTACTTCTATGATGATTTGAACTTCATTTGAATGTTTTATTTTTGCATTTTACAGCACAAACACTAAGACATAACAAACTTGGCATTAAACCTTCTCTGCCCTTGAAACTCACATTCACTGAAACAACATTAAAATCCACATTCAAAGAAAATACATTTTACTCGTGGCAGATAAAAATTAATTCTGGGCTGTTTTCAAATCATAGGCCCCTTGCATATGAAACATACATGTGCTCTTTGATACACCTTCCTATTGCTTTGAACATTTTTCCAGTAAACAATGAAACAAAACTGTCCAATTCAGAACATTTCCATCATAAAAGTCTACTCAAACTTCTACAGTCCACTATTATCAGTAAATATGCACAATTCTACAGTCCACCATTATCAGTAAATATGCACAATCTCTGAAGTAGTAAAAAAGTCATCTAAATAATTCCACGTTAAATAAATCTGTAATGAAGAGGTTGGTGCTAGCAATCAGCTTTATATTTCATGGTTTCATCGAACAATAAAGTGTCTGATGCCCCTGTGGAATAAATTGCCTAAATTACATTAAAAATAAGCTAGTAATATTGCAATAGGAAATGGATGGCAAACTGATAACAGGCTCATAATTAGTATCTTAACTGTCAGCATTCACCCCTTATGGGAGTAGAACCAACAACCTTCTGCATCAAAAGCAAGCACACAGCCTGTTGTGCTATTAGCACTAAACTTCTCTTCCCCTGCAGCTCTCAGCTCCTTGTAAAATCTGCTCAATACTCAACTGCATCTCAACTTCGCAGCACAAGAAGTCTGGAAAAAGCCAAATTTATTGGGGTGGGTCAAAAGGGCAAAAACCAGGGACACATTAAACATTGCTTGTATAATCTTGGAAAGCTGCAAGAATAAAATGCTGTGTTACCACGGTACCACCATACATTTTACTGCCAAAGTCCCTGTGCAAAAAAGAATCAGAACATACCACTATGCCAAATCACCTGCTTTGTGAAAGAAAAATGCTGTGTTACCACCGTACATTTTACAGACAAGGTCCCTGTGCAAAACAGTCAAGAGCAACATACCACTACGCCAGATCAGCTGTTTTGTGAACGAGAGGAAGACTGAAACTTAAATGGCTATCATTTAATTAATTCAGTTCTCACCATAGCTGTCAACCTCTTAGCATAAAACACCTGGACAAACCCAGTAATGAGGGAATACAGCCCTCAAACATATTCAGTGAATTCAGTTCTTGCCATAGCTGTCAACCTTAGCACAAAAAACCTGGACAAAGTCACTAACAGGGTATTACAGTCCCAAAAATAAGGAAAAATTTCAAATAGTCATCTTATAAACTTAAAAAATTGCTATAATAAAAGGTTGTGTTACTATATATTTATTGCTAGAATAAAAAGTTGTTTTACTATGTATTTTCTGAAGACTATGAAGTCTGAAATTCAAATGCCTTTCAATTTTACTTCTGATGGAACAAAAACAATTTTCAGCAGAGGCCCAGGGAGAAATACTGTAGACACGTCTTTGTAAAATGGCAGGATACCAGAGCAAATCCACACAAACACAGCGATAAGATGGACACTCCACAAAGAAGGCACCACAGCCAAGAATCAAACCACAAATCCTTTAGCTATGAGACAACAATACTGCCACTGCACCATCAAATACGTAAGAAACTAAACATTCAGAAACCTGAAGTCTGAAATTCAAATGCCTGTCAATTTTATTTAACATTTGTTAATCAGGACAGTCTGACTTGGAACAAAAAAACAATTTTCAGCAGAGGCCCAGGAAGAAATAATGCAGACATGTCTTTGTAACATGGGAGGACACAAAAGCAAACCAACACAAACACAGGGAGAAGATACAAACCCCACAAAGAAGGAACTCCAGCCAAGAATCAAACCTGAGAACCTGCAGCTGTGAGGCAACAATGCTACTACTACACCATCAAATATCAAGCATTGCCACATTTACAAACCACAGATATTATGAGGAACAGATCAGATCAAATATGAGTCAAAAATCTGCACTTTTTTTTTACAAATGGTGGTGGGTAGGGAACTCAAGTCTTTAACACCTGCATACAGGGTACAGGGTTCAAGCCTGAGGTATTCCCTACCACACCACCTGGGGCATTTTCACACATACACACTTTCCCTACCAGTCCATTCAAAATAGCATAAATTCATTCACACACTTCCCTACCATTCTAAACAGTAATAATTAACACACTTACCATAATGTAATCCAAAGACCCGCGAGATTCCCCCGATCCAAACCCTTCCCGATGAGAGAGACTGACTGCTGGTGTTGCAGTCCGGCCCCGATGCATTTTCCCAGCGAGTCTGTGCACTTTAAAAGTGCACAGACGTCTCCTCATGTTTCCTTACCTGGACTGCTGGACTGCCTGGAGCATGCGCAGTGGACTCACAGTAGTCTGGACTACTGCGCATGCGCGAAATCCTCGAATTTTAAAATTAGTTTTTTCTTTTTTCTTTTTTTTTTAATTTGTTTTTAGTTCTTTTGTTGAGGGGGCTGCAGTCCGGCAGTCTGGCAGTCCAATAGCACGGGCCGCCCCTGCCTTCCCATTATTCATTTATTTATTTAAGTTTGATAACCAGGTAAGTGAAATGGTTTAAAGACTGTTCCCAGCCATGATCTAGCCTAAGTGGCCATAGCAACTTTTCAAAACCATATTTACAGATTCCTTTCCAAGTTACATTTCAAACCATCATGGCCATTCAGGATACATCATAACTAACATATACAGTTCAATAACTAATGTATGTCTGCTTGTATTTAAGCGTCATTTAAACAAGTTAATGATTTTAGTTATTAGCATTTGTTTTCTGGGCAAATCAAAATGGGCCATAACATGCACCTTTTTCATGAATGCCTGGGGAAAAAAGCTCCAATGTTAAACAATTTTGCAAGATGATGCATAATATAATACATTAAAATACAACACAATAAAAAACAGCAAATGTTAAATATTACAGACACGTAAAACTTAGTATATATAAAAAAAACAGAAACAAAGAACCTAGATAGCATAATATGCATACAGAATTATATTTCAGTTTTACTAAGTAGCAATGGTAATATTCACAATTTCCATTAGGTTAATAGATAGGTGCAATAGAATATATGTAGGGCATTACTACTAGATAGCAGATTTCTTGGTAAAAATCTTTAGGCATGACTAAGCTTCTGGGTCTTCTGATGAAGGCCAACAAGCTTAGTTTATGCATGAAAAACAAAATGACATACACATTGTTGTTTTATGTACAACAGCAGCAACTATACCAGACACCAAGTTGAAGTAATGGTTAAAATACTTAAGTTAGCATATAAAATTAAGATAATATAAATGTGTTTTCACAGAGGATTCATCAGCTGCATTACAAAATCCTGCCAAACCACTCTTGTTTTCAAACCTATATCACATGATCAATTGCATCATCAAAAAGTGCACATGCATTATATTAAAATCTAATTTGTAAGTTTTCTAAATAACTGCATTATGGTTATTTTGACTTGTTGACTGTTTTTTTACTTTATCAGCAGTCAACAGACCTTTTTAGAAGTTTGATGTAAATTCATTTTTTTTAGATGTAACTATTAATAAGGACCTAGATGGTCGAATAAACAAAGAAGTTTATAAGAAACCAAGCAAACCGAATTCTCATATACATTACATTGCACCAGTATGCATTGACTTTTCATTTTTAAGAATGTAGAAAGATTTCAACTGTTAAGAGCATAGAGGTTGGCTAGTGATTTAGACAAATTAGGAGGTGTGTTGCTGCTCACATGCTAGTAGCTCACAACACTATTGCTTGCTGCTGTTTGCTCAAAAATGGAAGTACTCCAACTTCTACTAACTGAATTTCCCATATTTCTTAAGCCCTCCCAACACAGTATCCTTTAACACTGTATAGGCCTTCCAGAACCCCAAATTTACCCTTAAAACTCTCCTCTATCTTTAACCCTAAAATCTCTTATTGCTCTCTAAGCTTAAAAATCTCTCCTGTTGCCATATCATATGCTTCCTGTTGCCTCCCACTCCCTAAAGCTAAGACTCCCTTCCTGATCCCAAACACCAAGTATACATCACTAAAACCAGTATTAAAGATAATGGGCAGGATTCACGAAGCCTCCGTGTAAGAGTTACAAGGCTTACATGGAGGCTGCAGTTAAACGGTGTGACGTCAGCATGTCATGCATATGCATGAGGGCATGCTGAATCACGCCTAAGGCTTACACGGTCCGTGGAAGACAGTAGGGGATGTGTCTGTAGGCCGAGCCCAGCAAACGGACACGCCCCCAGAAGAGTAAAAGTGCCGAAAGTAAACCCCCACAACAGAGTCCATTAAAATGTGAATAAACACAACACAACACATGCCCCCACAGACTATGAACATAAAATATATAAATGAACATGTTATATTTTTTTTAAATTGTAAAGATGTTTTCCCGTGAGTGCGCTCGTTTGCGCAGGTGTGCCCATAGCTTAGCCACAGTTAGCAGTAAGTGGAAAAGCATATAAGAACTAACTATGCAAAGTAAGCCAAAAAGCAATAGCATAGCAGTAGAGACATTGGCTGAAGAGCAGGCAGTCATGGTTCGAGACCCCACAACATCAATTTTTATTTTAGTGAAATAAGCATGAAACAAGTCCCTGACATATATGTACACATATAAAATGATATTTTATGCAAAATGTAATGAAATGGGCCATTTATTTTGAAGAAATGTGAGATAACAAAATAATAAAAAATGCCAGATGTGCCTATAGCTGAGCTACAGTTTAACAAGTTGAGTGCATCTGCCCGTAGGTGAGCAGTGGTTTAACAGGTGTAAAATGAGTGCCCGAAGGTGAGCAGTGGTTTAACAGGTGCAAAATGAGTGCCCATAGGTGAGCAGTGGTTTAACATGCTGAAACTGTGTGCCCCTAGCTGAGCTGAGCGTAATATGCGTGCTGACAGCCAAATGAAGCGTAAACCAGCGTAACCTGTTTGCGTGGAGCTGCGCACCGCGCCAACAAGCTAACTGATGGGCAACGTTGTTGTAACAAAGCTGCCTTTACACAGACACACCTCCTAGCCTGTGTAGACAGTCATAAAAAGCAGTGGCTAGGTTTGAACCCAGGATACCATGCACCATAGTCAAGGTACTGACCCACTAAGCCATAACAGCTGTACTTAGAAATGCAGTAATAGCAAATATATAGGAATGAATAGAAAGAGGAGCATGACAAAGCAGGTTTTGTGAAGCTGATGCAATTCCAAAATGGCCAATCACAGATAAGTGCGGGAAAAACAGCATATATAAGCCCCATAGGTGGGAATACACAGCATAACTGATTGTATAACTAACTTGCAGCCAGAATGTCAGGAGCAGCCTACCTGTCCCTATAGGAAGTGACCTCAGCACAAGAGCTGAAGTAATGGTTGTTTTGGACCATTTCTAGCTCTTTTGTAGTTCCCTGTTTAAAATCCACGTTTGCACGGCTTTGTGCGGTTGTGCGCATAGCGCATCGCCAGTTAAACAAGGTTAAACTTCTTCTGGCTCCGCCAAGTCTGCTCTTCAAATCTTCCCTTAAGGAAGCTCTACTCTTAGTATAATCAGACTACTCGCTATATTATAAGCCTAGCACTTGTTCTCAAAACTTCTCTACTAAGTAAGCACTCTCGTACTAAGTAAAGCACTACATCCACCTACCACCCCTGTGAATATCCACTTCCCTTAAAGGCACAGCACTCCCTTATACTGTTCTAGCATGTCGAGTGGTAGATTACTGGCATCCTCTCCAGTTCAGCTGGTTAATCTGGGTATTTTGAGACAATGCTACAATTGTCTCATGTACACAGACAACCCTCTCCTCCTCGCAACAAACACAAATACATGTGAGAGATGCAACTATATAGCCAAACTGGAGGCTGAACTCTCTCAACTCAGGGCTGGCATGACCAGACAGGAGGAGATGGTAACCACACACACAACAAACCCAGTCCCACATAGACCTACCACAACTGCAAACCAAACACATAAAAACACAAAGACATACTTGGAGGCTCTAATAAAAAAACTTACCAAAACAACAGAGGCTCCCAAAGCAGACATCCAAAAATCCACCACCTCAAAACAAAACACATGCAACACATACTTCAATAAATCAGTGTGTCAACCAATCACAGCCCTTAAGGCCAAACACCATGCCTGATACACTAGTAATAGGTGAATCTATAGTCAGACACACTGATGTCCCGCTTACCAAGCTGAACAAGGAGAGGGTGACTGTGAGCTGCCTATCGGGAGCTAGGATCCACCACATAACACACGCACTCAGGTCACTTCAAAGCAAGTACAAATATGACTCCGTTATTGTCCATGCTGGCATGAATGACCTGAGACGTACCTCCCTGGACTACATGGAAAAAGACATAGAGGAGCTCTCCGATTATGTAGCCCAGGCTGGTATGTCTTTGACCCTGAGCAGCATCTTGCCCTCACCAAGAATGATGCCACAATACAAAGACAAGATGATCAGCTTTAACAATTGGCTTAAGTACTTGTGTCATTCTAAGGGGATCCAATGTCTGTCTGCCTGGGATGACATGTTGGACAAGCCACGCTGCTTCGCAAGGGATGGCTTACACCTGTCACCACTGGGCTTCCGGATATTGGCTAAGGCTCTTGCCACCCCCATAGTGCCTTTTTTAGGCAAGGGTCAAAAGACAAACCCACCTCCTTAGAAAACAAAAATGGAAAAAAACTAAGGGTAATGCTGCTCAATGCCAGAAGTCTAAATCTCAAGATGAAGGCACTCGATACACTCCTCAGCATGGAGAACATTGACGTATGTGCAGTAACTGAAACCTGGTTCAAGGCTCCTGAGAGCACCCCAGCGCTACCAGGCTATACCTCGTATCATGCTTTTCGTCCCCAAAACCCGGGCCGAACCACAAAGGGAGCGGGAGTGTCCATATTCATCAAGGACACCCACACCTCCAGGTTAGTAGCAACACATGAAGCATCAGAGACCATACAGGTGCAACCATAGACAAAACTGCTATACAACTGGTAGCATGTTACAGACCACCCTCCCAATCTCAGGAACCCCACTCAGCCTTCCTGAAGACATTGGAGGATATGAATGTATCACGAAATACCATCTTACTGGGAGACTTCAACTACCCAAACATAGATTGGGTACATTATTCTAGCCCTAACACCCTAGCCCAAAGGTTCCTGGAATTTATAAATTCAAATGCACTGGAACAACTAGTCACCTCTCCCACTAGGGGAGATAATATACTAGACCTGATCATCACAAACATGGGGACAAAATGCTCCACACCGGAGGTATACCCCTCACTAGCGAGATCTGACCACAAACTAATCACCCTGGATATACATATCCCACCTCCACCCCCAGCACAAAAGACCACAGTGAAAAACTTCTCAAAAGCAGACTTCACTCTTCTTAAGACTGAGATGGTATCCTTTAAGCCCACTGGGCCAGTGGATACCACATCCCACAATGCCAAATCCTTCACAAATGCTTTCTATGGACATCTCCAAGAATGCATGGATCATGCAATCCCAAATAAATCCAAGTCCCTCTCCACCAAAGGCAAGCGTCCTGTCTGGTGGACCTCAGCCATTAACAAATTGTATAACAAAAGAAGGAAGCTACTGCACGTCAGAGCAAAATCCCATAAAGGGAAGACATCTCTGATCAACATTAGCAGAAAACTACGTTCTCTCATAAAAACATCCAAGGCCAACTTTGAGAGAAAAATCCTTAAGGACACTAAAGATAACCACAAAGCCTTCTTCAGCTATGTTAGAAACCTGGGCGGAAACCCTCACATATGCTCAGAGTTAGTTCACAACAAAAAAAATACACTGAACCCACAGACATTGCCAGCATTCTGGCTGACAGGTTCAGTGCAAATTTCTCCCCTCCCTCACCCCCAAAAGAAGAAATACTTATCCCAGCTGAATGTAATCTCCCTGTCATCTCAGATGTCCAAGTGAGAACCGCCCTCAACAAAGCTAAAAACACAGCATCAATGGGACCTGACGGTATACCGGGTCGCGTGCTACGTGAACTCCAAGAGAAGCTAAACCCGCACATAAAAATGCTATTTAACCTTAGCCTTACTACAGGATATGTACCTGAACACTGGCGTACAGCAACAGTGGTCCCACTCCACAAAGGGGGTACCTCTACAGACCCTGGGAACTACCACCCCATAAGCTTAACCGGCCTGGTCTCCAAAGCTATGGAAAGAATCATTATGGAACTCATAAACAGAGACATAGGGGACTTACAGACACTTGACCCCACCCAGTTAGGCTTTGTAAAGGGCAGATCCTGCCTTTTGAACCTGGTTGACTTTTTTGAAACAGTCACTACAGCCATTGATGAGGGCAAAGCAGTCCATACAGCCTACCTGGACTTGGCTAAGGCCTTCGACACAATACCCCACTCAGGCATCATAGATAACCTCAACAGCTTAAACGTAAACCCTTATGTCACTAGATGGGTTGCAAACTGGCTAAAGGACAGAACCCATAAAGTTAAAATCGCTGGAGCAATGTCAGACTCAAAGCCAGTCACAAGTGGTGTCCCACAGGGATCTGTCCTGGGACCCCTCTTGTTCGGCATTTATTTCTCAGATGTTAAAGCAAACATGGGAGGGTTGTGGCTGACAAAGTTTGCAGATGACTGCAAACTAGGCGCCATAGTTGATACACCAGCAGACACATGCATCCTACAAAAAGGCCTCACAGAAATGGACAACTGGTGCCGGAGTCACGGCCTTAAACTAAATGCCAAAAAATGTATAGTCATCCCCTTTGGGAAAAACAAAGTACCCACAAATTATCACATAGACAGCAACCCACTGAGTACAGAAAAAGTAATCAGAGACCTAGGGACCCAAGTCGACAGTGACCTCTCCTTTGACACCCACGTTGCCAAAGTGGTTAGAAAAACATTCTACCTTGCACATCTCATCATGAAGGGATTCACATCCAGATCCAAGGATGTCATTGTACCCCTATACTCCTCCCTCATCAGACCCATGATTGAGTACAATGCCCCATTTGGTATGTACCTTACCCGGCATTTGCAACAGCTGGAGAGACCACAAAAGTACCTCACCAAGAGGATCAAGGGTCTCCAACATATGTCTTATTCTGCCAGACTAAAGAAACTTCAGCTCTATTCAGTAGCATACCACCTGCTCAGAGGTGATCTCTGCCTGACGTACAAGGCCATGTCCAATCAGGATCTGATGGACATGCTCCATCTCAAAAAATTGAAATCCATCAGGACCATGAGAGCTAAAGACTTAAACCTCGGCACAAGTATGAATAGGACATGCTGGAGGGATAGATTCATAACCCAGAGGCTTCCAATGCTTTGGAACAAGATCCCAGTTCATATTAGGCAGAGCCCCTCATTGACTCTCTTCAAGAGAAATCTTGATGAGTGGATGGGAGATTGTAAGTTTACCCCAGGGGTCACATCTGTGTCACTGCTAGACTGGGGCACAGTAAACTAATTCTATTATATAAGGGGACCTTCATTGTGTCACTACTAGACAGAGGCACAGTATTCTAAATTTATTCTGAACATTTTTGTACCATTTCATGGGGTGGCAAAAGCCACATCACTATGGCTAGGCTTACAAATGCCCCAGGGCAGATAGCCTAGTACTAAACTATGAAACTATGAAACTATGAGTAGGTGAGGGTAGTTGCTTTTGAGCACAGAGGTGGGGCGTTGAGGAGTCCAAATATATGGTTTGGCTCCTTGTCCACAATCATGAGGCCCACCTCATGCAGGGCCAGGTCCTGTTGGGAGCATATAGGGCTGAGGTGTGGGACCGGTTGGCTCATGATCTTACCAGTGCCACAGGGATTCCAAAGACTGGTGAGCAGGTCTGTCACCACCATGCAGACCTGAAGAGATGCAAGCAGGACCAACTGAACCTTTGGATCCAGGAGGCCCGGCAAATGTCCAATGCCCCACTACTGAGTAAGTTACATCTAATAATGTATGTAAGAAATTAACCTAGCTGATATTATGGAGATGTGTATTCCAATATTACTTTATTTATATTACAGCTGCAGGTGTCCGTTCTGTGAACCGCAGAGCCTATGGCGATAGGCTGGTGCAGTTGCGCCACCAGGCAGATCAGTAATCCTCTCCCTGTAACTGTAAATAAATATAAAAGTATGACAATTAGCAAAAGAGTGCAGTGTAGTCACTAAGTAATAAAATGTGCAAGTAACAGTGTAAGAGTGTTTGCAAGTATTGCTTGATTACAAAAGTGTGTTGCGGTCTGTAATCCAAACAGAAAAATGTAAATGTCTGAAATAAAGTCTGAAATAAAGATGTCCCACCTGTAATATAATAGTACACAACCTGCAGCAGGCTGAAAAGTACAGCTGCAGAAGATGAGCAAAACACATGTGTGAAATATATCCCTGTTGAAATACTGAAACATGACAGAAGTGAGACTGTTGGAAAGGATTGTAATAACTACAGTTAAAACATGTCAGTAAAGCCTAGAAGTAAGTACCATCCTGAATTGTAAAACTAAAACAAGTGAGAGAGTGTGAGAAAGAGCTATGAATCCACCAATAAAGTAGTAATAACTCCTGAATAAAGTATACTGCAGTCAGTACAGAATGAAATGAATGTGACAAGCAGAACCAAACTGTGAAATGTGTTCAAAATGTTTCTGCAGCTGGAATGTGTATCCCAAAATCTGGATATGTTGCTCTCAGTCTGCAATATGCAGATAGTATGATTGTCTGAAATACCAAACATCCACAGTTGTCTATAGCTATATAAAGCAAATGTAGCAGGATGATGTTGCTGAACAGAGCCAGATATGAACGTGTACGAATAAAAATGAAAATGTATATTGATGTAGCAGTAACATTCCTATCACCAACTTGAAGTAGTTATCACATAGGAAACTGTAGGTAGAACTGTAGTGTGTATATATCTGCAGCTATTAGAAATGTAGAGCATATGTATTGGTATTTGAAGGTGTTAATTATATTTTCTGCACCCTACCCTATAACCACATATAATCCATTCCACGTGAAATTGGTATGTGCAATCGCAATTAACACCCTTGGACATTTGTCCTGTTGGGTCATACATATTTGCATGTACGTTGATGCATCTGCCCTGTTCGTACATCCAAACCTGATGGCCTGTTGCCATCAATCAACCCTGCATGTTGTTGGACTGTGTATTGCTATTCAAAATATGCATGTGTTATGCTTGCTGTTCAATGGTGTGAATATCTGGGTGTTTGGTTAATGGGAATACTAATGCATGCTGTTACAACTAATTGTGAATAGTATTGTATGTTACTAACCCAAACTGTCATGACATAATGCAAAGCATAGGACGACAGGGAAGGCGGGTTCCAGCGGACCCACCTCTCCCACCTCAGCTGGCGAGTGCACCTGGCAATAGTGCCCAGGCTGGACCCTCCTCCAGTGGCCCTGTGCCACCTGCAGGTGGAAGCACTGCAGGGGATGGGGCTCGTTCCCCCCTCTGCAAGTGTGGCCGGAGGAGAACCACCACTCACCCTCCGTAGCGTCCGGACTGTGGTGCGTAGGGAGATCCAGGAAGCTGTTCTTTGGCCCCTACGCCAGCTTGAGGCACAGGTGGCACAACTAATGGGCATGCCTGCTGCCCAGCCTACACAGCCCCCAGCACAGCCCTGTCCTGGCAAGTGAAGGCACAGTGGCAACTACCCATGGGTGGGGATATCAGTTCCACTGTTGACATCTGTGGGATCATGGGCTCTGGATATCCAAACATCCATCCCTGTCAATTGTGTAACTCCCCCCACACATGTCATAAACCACCCCTGTATGCGTCTTGTTTGTCTTGTCTGTTGACCTACCCAACCTACCTCCCAAGCTATACCGACTTCCTTTACCTGACATACCACTCTCACCTGAAAAAAAAAAAAAGGGCACTCTGTACCCACAAAAAAATTACGCCCCATACATAGCTGCCCATTTTGCACACATGTCTGCTGGACATGGAAACTGTCAATTACAATTGGCTGTACAACAAGTATTATTGTTGTCCTTACACCTCTCTCAGGGGTGGAAGGTTTCAAATGTCACACCAAATTACAAACATATGCACAGCTGTTGCTGATGAAGAAATGGGCAGCTATGGGCCTTACCTACATCCCTCCTGCAAAACCCAAGCTTGTTTTCCTACTGTCTTACCCTCTTTGTGACCCCTTTTTCACCACTTTCCTGTCTCCCCATTTTCATTTCTTTCAAAGAAAATAACACGGGTGTGTGCACGAGTAAGCACTTTTAAGCGGTTGTAAGCGGGTGTGTGTGGAGCTGAATGTCAGTGCGCCTGTGGGAGCTCCGCGCAAACCAGCGCTAACCTGGTTACAACTGATTAAAAGTGCCTTAGTCACTCTGAATGACAGGTCCTGTAGTCTGCTCAAAAGCAAAATAAAATCCCACTGTCAGTCCCGAACCCAGGACCTTGGAAACAGTAGTCTGCAGGGGCGGCTCGTCCTATCGGACTGCTGGACTGCAGCCCCCCCACCTACAAAACAAAACAAAAAAAATCTGTGAAACAAAAAATTTATGACTGCCTTACCGGCAGTCCGGATAGGGACAAACAGGTACTCAGCAAGCATTGCTGTGAGATACCATGATTCTGTGCGGTGACAACCGCACCACACAGAGGAGCTCCAGACTGCTTCAGCCACAGTCAGAGCCAATAAGAGGACTGAGCGGCTCTCGCAGGACTTGCGAGACTTAGTGCATGTGCGGGAGTACTGATCAGTCGTTTGGTGAAGGAGGAGCATGCAGGATTTAGTAGCAGCAGCATGCAGGAGTTTTCTTGGTCAATCCTGGATTGGATGTACCGGCCTGGTCGTATGTAGGAGGAGTCGGTGGTCACTGGATTGGGTCATGCAGGAGGAGTCGGTGGTCGCTGGATTGGGTCGTGCAGGAGAGCTAGCTGATTGCTGGGCTGGTAGGAGTGTGTGCGGCCGGGTCGTCGTATGCAGGAGGATTTAGTAGCTGATCAGCCTAGTCATATGCAGGAGGATTTAGTAGGTAGTCGCTGGATTGGGTCGTGCAGGAGAGCTGATCCCTGGGCTGGTAGGAGTGTGTGCGGCCGGGTAGTAGCTGATCTGGTGATCGCTGAGCTGGTAGGCGTGTGTGTGTGTGCGTGTGTGAACGAAAGAGACAGAAGAAGTGACTGTGTGTGTGTGTGTGTGTGTGTGTGTGTGTGTGTGTGTGTGTGTGTGTGTGTGAGAAAGCGACAGAAAAAGGGACTGTGTGTGTGAGAGAGAGAGAAAGAAAGAGACAGAAGAAGGGACTGTGTGTGTGTGTGAGAGAAATAGAGACAGAAGTAGGGACTGTGTGTGTGTGTGTGTGTAAAATGCCCCAGTTATTATATACTGGTGGCTAGAGAACAAATGGTGTTGGGTAGAGATACGCAGGCTTGAACCCTGTACCTTGTATACAGGTGTTAAGGACCTGAATTCTCTACCCACCACCATTTGTAAAAAAATTGCAGATTTTTGCCTCCTATTTGATCTGATCTGTTCCTCATAATATCTGTGGTTTCTAAATGTTGCAATGCTTGATATTTGATGGTGCAGTGGTAGTATTGTTGCTTTACGGCTGTAGGTTTTTGGGTTTGATTCTTGGCTGGGGTGCCTTCTGTGTGGGGTCTGCATCTTCTCCCTGTGTTTGTGTGGGTTTGCTTTTGTGTCCTCCCATGTTATAAAGACATGTCTGCATTATTTCTTCCTGGGCCTCTGCTGAAAATTGTTTTTTTTGTTCCAAGTCAGATTGTCCTGATTAACAAATGTTAAATAAAATTGACAGGCATTTGAATTTCAGACTTCATATTCTTCGGAAAATACATAGTAACACAACCTTTTATTCTAGCAATTTTCTAAGTTTATAAGATGAATATTTGAAATGTGTCCTTATTTTTGGGACTGTATTGCCCCATTATTGGTTTTGTCCAGGTTTTTTGTGTTGACAACTATGGCAAGAACTGAATTCACTGAATATGTCTGAGGGCTGTATTCCCTCATTACTGGGTTTGTCCAGGTGTTTTGTGCTAAGAGGTTGACAGCTATGGTGAGAACTGAATTCATTAAATGATAGCCATTTAAGTTTCAGTCTTCCTCTCTTTCACAAAGCAGTTGATATGGCGTAGTGGTATGTTGCTCTGACTCTTTTGCACAGGGACCTTGGCAGTAAAATGTATGGTGGTAACACAGCATTTTCTACAACTTTCCAAGATTATACAAGCAATGTTTAATGTGTCCCTGGTTTTGGCCTTTGAGCCCCAATAAATTTGGCTTTTTCCATATTTCTTGTGCTGCAAAGTTGAGATGCAGTTGAGTATTGAATAGATTTTACAAGGAGCTGAGAGCTGCAGGGGAAGAGAAGTTTAGTGCTGCTGATGGAAAATCAGCTTGCAATGTTAATAGCACAACATGTTGTGTACTTGCTTTTGATGCAGAAGGTTGTTGGTTCTACTCCCACAAGGGGTGAATGCTGCTGTACTGAAAAAGTTGATACTAACTATGAGCCTGTTATCTGTTTGCCGTCCATTTCCTATTGCAATATTACTAGCTTATCATTTTAATGTAATATAGGCAATTTATTCCTCAGGGGCATCAGACACTTTATTTTTCAATGAAACCATGAAATATAAAGGTTTTTGCTAGCAGCAACTTCTTCATTAGTTACATATTTATTTAATGTGGAATTATTTAGATGACTTTTTTACTTCAGAGATTGTGCATATTTACTGATAATGGTGGACTGTAGAATTGTGCATATTTACTGATAATGGTGGACTGTAGAAGTTTGAGTAGACTTTGATGAAGGAAATGTTCTGAATTGGGCAATTTTGTCATTATTGGTGCATGCATTTTGTTTAATTGTTTACTGGAAAAATATTCAAAACAATAGGAAGGTGTATCAAAGACCATATGTATGTTCCATATGCAAGGGGCCTATGATTTGAAAACAGCCCAGAATTAATCTTTATCTGCCACTGATAAAATGTATTTTCTTTGAATGTGGGTTTCAATGCTGTTTCAATGAATGTGAGTTTCAAGGGCAGAGAAGTTTTAATGCTAAGTTTGTTTAGCAGATGGCTTGGTGTTTGTGTTGTAAAATGCAAAATAAAACTTTCAAATGAAGTCCAAATCATCATGGAAGTAAATCAGTATGCGCATTAGTGTTTATGGTAATTGGAGTGAAATAGCCAAGTAATGGGATCATTGGAATGGCTGCAGGAGGAGGCTCCATTTGACCATGATTCTGTGAGGGGGAAGGGCGGCAAACTTAGACAGTCCCAGCTGAACTATACCTCCCAACTGTCCAGATTTTCAAAGAATTAATAGATTTTTGCTTCTTATTTTTGGTTTGTTCCTCATAAAATTTGTGGACCAATCATTTAGGAATTAAGTCACTAAATGACACACTGAGTTTCAGACTTCATAACCAATGCATGCTAAAGTAAGACTTGTTCTATCAACTGTCTCAGTTTATACAAGAGCAATTTTTAGTACTGTTTATATGTTCCCCCAATATATTTGGCCTTGTCCAGATTTACTGCATTAACAGGTTGAGAGGTACATACATGCAAATTGCTTTATAGAATTAGGCATAGCCAAACCTCTTAACTGTCCCTGATTTTGGCTCAAAATGTTGCTCTTCCCCTAATAATCCCTCTGCAAAATAGCAATTTTGGAAGAAAACATGGAGAGTTTACAATTAAGAAATAACTGTAATCATAGTTATAGATTACTTTTTATTTTAGAAATGCATGTAGATTATTTTATTTTGTCAGCTGCTCAAGTTAGCAGTACTAATATTAAAGTGTCCCTTCTTTGACAGGTTCCCAGCTGTATTGTGTGGCTATTTTATATTTTTACATCACATTGTTGGTCCATTTTTCATAAAATTTAGTTTTTTTGGCAAATTAGTGACAAATCATTAAAGACTGAAGTTAGAAAATGACAGACATTTGAGTTTCAGATTTCATACCATTCAGAAAATTCATACTAATGCAAGACCTATTCTATTATCTTTCTAAGTTTATAAGAGCAATGTTTTTAAAAATTGCCCTTGTTTTTGGGCCTTTGTCCCACTTCTTTGTATGGCTTTGTCCAGATTTCTTGCTCTGAGGTTGAGAGGTATGACAAATGTGTTAGGGTCATCACAGTCAGCCAGAGACATTTCAAATTGTGACATACTTGTTGCACCCCACTCCCCGTGTAGTGACTCTGGATGTATCGAAGCAAGGCAAGGAGTAGTTATGCAGTGTAAATGTGCAGGGTATCCCCCCCATCCAAGGTAGACACAAGTACAGGAGTGGCTTTTCATCTGTCCTTGATTTTTGCAGAATGGTCTGGTTTCTGTCATATTTTTTGTACTGTTGGTTTAAGCTTATTACTCAGTGCCTGTTGCTCTGTGTTTAAGTAGCAATACTTTAATGACCATCAGTTGAGCTTGGCTGAGATTGTAAGATGCAAGCAAGCTTTAATAAGCATACTGTTAAAGAATTGCCAACATTGAAAGCCTTTATGTTGTTGCCATGTAGAGAATACTTAACTAGATAATGTATAAGCCTTGGGTATTGAAATGCATATGACAGTATTTGTAATAAAGGACAGGATTACATTATTTTAAGAAGCTCATTACATTTAGAGACTTCCAGTCATCTCTGCAGGCTTTACTCATAAACTAAACCGAATGCCAATCGCGTGGTCCATAACCTGTACAGTAATCCTTTTAAGCAATGTATCTTGAGCTTATTTCTTGTTTGCTTTTCATTTTTTACTTTGATCATGTTTTCCCCATGAAACAAGTAGATAGTTGTCAGGCAGCAGGTCTTTTTTTGGATAAGGAACATTTTTACAAGTGGGGGCATCAGAGATTTCTACTTTCAGCATGTTACTTGGTACTTTAATAAAGCTGAATATAAATTATAATTAGAACTGCAGTGCAAGAAGTGGTTTGAGTTGAGTGCTGCTTGTTTTTCTTATACTTGATTTTGACTGGCATTCCATTAATGTATTTAAAAAAGTAATTTTATTTTTTCATGCCTCACAACCTTTTTGTTTCCATCTAGATATTAAGTAAGCTGTCATGCAGCCAATGCATTGAAATATTTTTATTCTTCTACACTTCATTTTGTCTTGATTGAACTCTCATAATGACGGTTTGGCACCCACAGCAGTGTATTTAGTTAGTTTTTTGTGGTTTTGAGCATAGCACCCCCCCTTTCTAGTTGGCCACACCCATTCCCATTGACCCCACCCATTCAGCTGTCTCCTGCATCCCCCCTTTGATTTGAAGTCACCAGCCGCCACTGGTAGTCTGCATGACTTACCACTAAGCCATGACTGTTATATAAGAACATTGTGCTACAATAAATATATCATATAATAGTAGGAATGAATGTAAAGGGAATATAGGATGTGTAGTACACAAAGCATGTCATGTATATTTACTGTCAAATCAAGTGGATTTCTGTAATAGTAGTGTGTGAACAGAAACAGCCATGCTAGTTGGTAGCTAGTAGGTAATAATGTCACTGTAGCACCTTGCAAGCCACACACTTACTCACAGCAGGATAACCACTGCCCATACCCCACAACCTGTTACAGGAACACATCCAGACCAAGTAATAAAATATGTGGAGCAAAGGGCCAAAACCAGGGACACATTCCAAATAATGTTACAACAAACTCAGAAAGTTCAGAGAGTAACAGGTTCTGCATTTTGTTGGATGTTTGGAAGGGTATGAAGTCTGAAACTTAAATGTTTGTCACTATATTCTGACTTGAGCCCAGAGTGATTTGCCAGAAAGAGCTGTGCATGAGATATTGACCAAAATATGAGGCAGAAATGTGGACAACCTGCAAATATCTGTACACTTGAGAGGTCTGACACTGCCATATATGAATAGTTAAGAGCCTAGACATAGCAACAGTGACTGAGTTACAGGGATGCCCCACAGACTCCATGTGAAATGTACAAACAGTAGGCAGAAAGGTGTTATAACACATGCAATGGTAACTATGAAGTCCTGAAAGTATGCACCACTTGCACAGCAGAAATAGTGTAGTAATACATATGCTCATGCTATCCCACAGTCACAACTGCAGAATACCAGACAATTTAATGGGTGTACCCCACTGATATGTACCATTCCATGAGGCAGATAACAGATGCACCTAAGAGTCTCTGGGGCCTGCTCAGCAGCATACTCAAATACCCTAATAGATGTCAAGGCCCACACCATGGCCAGACCACACTGCATGCTGTAACACCCTAGCCGATATAGCAAGCATTCCAAGGTGTGAATGTACATGGAAAATAGGAAAGCCACAGCAGCACACTACAGTCAAGACACCTAGCAGGCATACAAGTATTGACTGTAAAGGGCAAATATTGAAGCCATAGCAACAAAGTGCAAGAGCCACTGCTATACACTAGTTATACCACATGTCCCACAGGAAAGCACACACACCCACATTAACAGTAGTAGTAGTCTTAGGTGTCAGTGTACATACACACTTAGTACAGGAAACTGGAGAAATGAATGGAGAAATGTTAATCTACAACACAGCCGGAAATATGAGAGAGATACTAACCTTTACACTCACAGAACAGTGTCCACAGCATACCAGCATGGTCCCTGCCCTTAAAATCTGAAAGGAGAAATGCTATACAAATGC